>NC_058407.1:81641188-81941188 GCF_002201575.2 Neomonachus schauinslandi | reverse complement strand
AGCCTGGGTATCATGCATCCTGGCTTTTTTTAGCTTTTTTTTTTTAATTCACCATACAGAATACAAAGTTTGAATTCTTTTTAATGGCAAACAAAATTCTATTTTTAGTTCCAAAAAATGAACTTATGCTGGGATAAGAACTCAAATTTAAAAACTGCAATGTGTACTTATAGGAACACGAAGAGGGCTAAAATTCTTTCAAAGCCCTGTTTTACTTGCAACAACATCAAATGGAAGGATATTGCACATATTTCTTTAAATAGGAACTACTTAATTACAAATACACTTATTCCCATCATGGCAAAAGGGGAAAATGTAAGTAAACCAAAATTAGTTTAAGACAACTAGCACAAAAAGTAGCTACTAAAACTTAGAAAGGGAGCATCCCCATTCCCCCTTTCTTGACATTTCAAGAGTAATATACTGATACATTACTGTGATGTTAAATTTTCTTTTCTTTTTTTTAAATCTACTCTCTTCTATCAACAAAAGGTCATGTGCTTTACTAAGCAGCCTCCAAAGTTTTACAGAAGGATCAAATAGGAACTTATAGCCTCCGTTTTAACCACCACTGAAACATTCTGTCACCCCAGAAATTACAAGACAGAGATATTGAAAACGGTAACACTCTGTACAAAAGCATTTAAAAAGGTGAAGAGGGGAGAAAAATATCAATGAAGGAAGAAAGTAATAGAGTGAATGAGAAAGAGAAAACCAGCGAATGAAAGGGAGAGAGATGCTTAATGTTCATTTAATTTCCTGTGATAGGACACAACCTAAAAACATTAGCAGAAATCTCGGAGACTTTGCCAATCAGTTCAATTTGGTCCGGGCAATCACAACAAAAATCAGCTAACAAGATTGCAGAAGCACTAGCTAAAAGCTTTTCTAACAAACACGTTTTAGGGAAGCATCTTCCAATTGATTCAGAGATGACTGTAAAATGAGAGTTGTACTTCAATATATTAGGGGGGAAAACTGTACTCACCTTTCAAACTCCTGAGGTAAATCAGGGTCAGTAAGCATGCTGGAAAAGCACAATTTCCCTTTGTCACAGCAACCACCTATGATCGTCTCCAACTGAACCTGTCAAGTGAGTCCAAACCTTCTAAACCAATTGATTTTCTCTCTCTTCTCTTCTCTTCTCTCTCTCTTACTCCCTCTCTCCCTCCCTCCCTCTCTCCCTCTCTCTCAATCTCTCTCTCTCTCCCCCTCTCCCCCCCCCCCACCCTCTTCTCCCTCTCCTAGGACTCCTTGACCAGTCTCTTAAAGGGGTAGCGCACTTCCAGCAGCGCGGTCTGGCTGCTCCCCCCTCCGCGGAGCCGCACGCTCCGGCTGCAAGGCACTAGACAACCTCAGGGTGCCTGTCCTTTCCTTTTAATTCTCTCTTCTAGACATCACCGAATGTGAGAAGTCAACTCATTTAACACGTCTCCCATACTCTCTCTCCTCTAAATAATAAAAGTCACACGCGCGCGCGCGCGCGCGCACACACACACACACACACACACACACACATACACACACAAAACAGTATGATTTTTTAAAATGCATTTACTGCTGATTAAAAGAGAAATCTGCATTACTAAGAGAACGAGGACTAAACTGTATTTATTAATTAATTAAGCAAAAAAAATTAAATGTTGGTAATATCATTTTTACACAAAGAATTGTTATTCCTTCTCACCCCTTTCTAGGCTCTCTCCGTGCGCACACGGAAACACACACACACACACACACTCACATACACACAACAATCAAGCATTGTTCTGAGGGAAGAAAAGCAACTTTGACAGATTGAAATATAGCAGAGGCCCCTTCAAGGAAACCTGTAAACAACTTGTCACTCACTCTGTCGGTCTCACTGTTAGCTCGTGCTTTCCACAAAGTGGTGCGAACGTCCTGGCAACCCGACCAAAGTTTCCTCAGCTCCAAACTCCATAAAACACGATGTGCGAGGTGGAGGGGAACAGGTATCCACATGCCAAAATAACACGCACACAAGGGAACAAAAACCCAAACCAAACCAAAAAATGAAAACAAAAAGATGGTACTAACAAACTGTCCTGTTTGGGATTGCTGGGGAGGGCAGGGGTAGGAAGCGCTCCCCTGGCTGTGGATCTCTTTAATTTCCTCTGCCCAGGCAGCCACAGATAACAAGGTGGACAAACTAAGGCTTTACAGATCCTAAGCTGGCTGGCAAGGCACAGCCTCCATAGCAGTTCCAATTATCTAGATAAAAATCTGGCAGGCGAGGAAGGTAATCAGGTAATGTACCTTTGACATGAAATGACAGAGGCACATACACACACAGAGAAAGACACTTACACAGACACGCATGCAGAGATGGTGGCTGCCCCGTGCACCGCAGCATCTGGTCAGGGAGTAAGCACACACTCACCAACACGAGATAGTGTGCATTCTTCACACACACACACACACACACACACACACACACACACACACTCAGTCACTCACACACGCTCTCCACTCCTACTGGGAGGGTTCATTCTGCACAAAAGGCTACATTACAGAGCCCGCCCCAATAAGGGAAAGAGAGAAAAAAAAGCCTTCCATTGTTGAGAGGGCAGGTCAGTTGATTAGATTTTCTGTGGAGAATTCCACGAGGAAATTCCCTTCAAAGCCGAAGTGATTAACTGGGGGCTATTCTGGAAATGGAGCAGACAATGGCTCAATAGTCTGCACAGCCAATGTCCAGGCTGGCACTGAACTCACTTTAAAAAAAAAAAATAAAAGCCAGACTCCCTGTTCTTTTCCACACATTCCCCCCCCAACCCCCTCCACTCCTTCCAACTTCCCCTCCCAACTCCTTTTATTTTGCAGCTGGACAACATTAAGGGCCTTTAAAACCACAAGGGTTGACCCCATAGCAGTTTGATTAGGTCCCACTTTTTTTTTTTCTGGCGACAGACAGTAAGTTTACTTTTTTAGACATACACAATGAGACACCTTACACATATTCCAAACAGCAAAAGCAATTATTAACCTTCTCATCTTAATAAATGTATTCTTCATTGAAAGCTTATACATTTTTTGACAAAGTTGATGATAACTTAATAATGGGATCCATCATTCACAGGGTATCCTAAAAATAAATGTACATATATGACAAAATCAATGTGGAATAAGATTTAAGCATGTCACTATGGAGTTAAGACACTAACAAAACACAGAATTATGACCCACCCTGAAAAAGCTGTTAACAAGGTATGTGGCAAAAATGACTTGATGCTGACATGATTTTCTTTTTCAGCAGTTGGGGAAGGGGGAAGGATATTACTCACTATTCTTCCTTGTCGTTAGCTTCAAATTATTATTTTTTTTATTACAGCAACAACCCATTCCTACACAGAAAAATAAGAAAATTGTTGCATTTATTTTAAGTACCTATATTTTTCAGCCCTTGTGGGACCTACAGTCTAATACAGTCTAATTGATAAAGTATACAAGAAATAATTTTTTATATTGTTAACAGTGGTTATGGGAATTAGGGAATGGTAGCTGCATGGCTGCACACACTTTAAAAAATAGTTTTTAAAAGATTTCCTAAATAGGGTATCTTGTTTCATCTTATATCAATAGAGAAAAATGAAGAAGGAGCTGGGGTGAGTTACAAGGGGCAAGGGGAGCTGAAGTCAGGAAGAGGAGAAGGCAGCAAGGAGAGGATGCAGGGAGAGCACAAGAAGGAGACATTGTGGCAGCATAAAGATAGAAACAAAGATAATGGCCATAAGGCAGGATGCTGAGATCCGTATGGTCCCAGCTGCTGTCTAGTACAGCTACTACCTCTGGTTGTTTCTCTGTAACTCCAATCCAGAAGGTCATCAGAGCAGGTAAGAAAGAGAACATGAGTTTTTGAGACCAACTATACTATAAAGGAAAGATGCTTATATCAGAATCTTCCTTGTCTTTGGTTTTATTTTCACAGACATTTGATATATGTATTTGTAAGTATACATATGTCAAATAAACACAATGAGCATATAGGAAAATGTTAAATGGTTTGGAAGTTAGTTTACAATCTCAGCATGTTTCTATAAACATTCCTATAGCCATTCAAAAACAAATTATTTCTTGCACAATCATGCCTGCTAAACAAACTGAAACAGACTAGGAGCTAGACAGAAAATTTGCCAAATATAATAATGATTATTCTAATAATGATACTTTGAATTAATGGAACTCTAAGCTCATAAGGAATTTTGTTCACATAAATTAGCTCATGGATCATAAGCAGCATAGAAAAGAGTGGGATGGTATATATCCTTGTTTCCCAGTGTTTAAACTTGGGCAACAGGAGTTTAAAGTCATACAGCTAATTAGTGGCCCATTTGTTACTTAAAGCCAGATCTTATTTCACTTGTGACACCATAATACAGAATAAAATGACAATCCAGAATTTATAGCTGAACGAACATCCCAAGATGGTCTTACTTTTAAGAGACCTAAAGGCTTTCAAATAATTTTTAGTAAAATTAAATTTGATATAATCTCATCGGCACTAAGTTAGTGCTGTGTTTGATGGCTGAATGGAATAATTTTTAAATGTATCTCTCTAGGCTGCAAAAGTTTTCTTTCATTTGAATTCTATATTGTAAATTAGCATTCCTGCAAGATTTTAGAATGTCAGGAAAAGAGAAGGCAGTTCCAAAATATTCCTCTCAAATCCTGTCATTGGTAATCTTATTAAGTGATTGAATTTATCCAATCAATCCAGTGTTTGATAGTAAATTATTATCATAAACCTCTTTATTTTACATTAAATGTTATAATGTTTAAATATGTGTTAATGACTAGCACATGATAGGTGTTAAACAAATCTACATTCTTTATCAATTACCTGAAAAGTTTAAGCTATCCAGTCTGTTATATATCCGATATTCTCTACATAAGAACTAACACCCCAACGTGATTTTGCTATATTATTATAAGTAGGTCTCCAGAAGGTTTCATAATGTATGTGAATTTAGACACAATTTACTTTAGCATTCACTAAACAACTATTAAATGCTTACCAATAAGTTAAGTACAACAGCTTTTTTTAAAGTTAATTGATTGATTATTTATTTATTTAAGTAATCTCTACACCCAACGTGGGGCTTGAACTCATGACCCCAAGATCAAGAGTAGCATGCTCTTCTGACTGAGCCAGCCAGGCACCCCTAGTTAAGTCCTACAGCTTTAAAAGAAGTCAAGAAAAATTTGTAACAAATCTAATTATACACACACACAGAAGAGGCTAAAATTCAAGTTGTTTCAGATCCAAGCCCTCTAAAGTAAATACGGTAAGAAAAGTTAGAACCAAAATAAATACGCAAATGAACAAAAAACAATGATGATAACTAAACAATAATTAAATTGGTAGGAAATATAAATATGTCTAGAAACAGATATACAAATATAAATACATCTTCAGAGAAGAACAGAGTACAACCTACAATAGAAACTCCACAAAACAATTTTTCATTTAATGAGTCTCTTTGACACTGCTGAAGCAGTATTATGGAAAATGGAATGAACCTGAAAGAGTGTGCTTTTGAGCTCATGTTGTTTCCATCACAAATATAAAAAGGAGACTCACACAGGCTAAGGAAATATAAGATATGCTGGGGAACACTGCTGGAAAATTCTCAAAGAGAATATCAGGAACTTTTAAGATCATAAACAAGTTATTTCCAAATTTAACCCTTTGCATACATTGTTCCAAGCAAGCATTTCTAATATTTTTCTTCTCATTTTAAAAGTGTTTCATTCCTCTATTTTAAGATATAATTGTTAAACATCTATTTTAATAACTGAAATTTCAGTATGTTGTCACAGGTACAGATTACATTTTAATATTTTATAAATGTCCCTATCATCAAGCTACAGCTTTCACATTTTATGGAATTTGGAAGGTTATTTTTGAGAAATAAAACTTTTAGTATTACAACCACAATAAATTTAAACCAAATCAGTGTCAGACAATAGCAACATTAAATTGACTTAAACTGACACAAGAGGCATTAAGAAAATATACACCTATTTTCCCCTGTAATGTTATTTACTTTGTCACAAAAACATTTAAAAAGAACCCACCCTCTTTAAAAAAAAAAAAAATCATCCAACAAATGTACATCTGTGAGTCATTCACCAAATGCCTGATGAGCTGACGATGACCTACCATGTATAGCTTAAAGTGGACTTGAAGTAGACAAGAGTCTTGCAATCGGACATCTTCAGAAAAACACCTTAGAAATTCAATAATTCATCTTTTTAAGAATACCTAAAATTTCAATTTCCTGTAATACATTTTTTTTTGCCAGGGCATCGGCATATAATAAGAGCTTATAAATTCAAGGTTTTTGTACCCTCCTACTTTCTGTATTGCCAGTTGGTTAGAATATGAATTTCCTCAGATCACATTTTTGACCAACTAGTGTTCTTTAAGTGTTCTTTTTCATTTTAGAAACTCGAGTCCCATACTTCTCTCAAAGATGATGGTGTTCCCAGTAATAATTCCCACTGTTTGATATCTTACTATTTATCTCCTTTAGAATAATTCAAAGTAACTTAAAATCATAAATTTTTATCTCTTGAGAATTTTCCCCCAAAACTGTGATGCATATAAAACAAATTATCTCATTTAATATTCAAACAACTACATGAGATATTTAACTGCTTTATCCCACCTACAAATGAAGGAGCCATGGCTAACAAACAAAAATTAATGTATCTGAGGTCCCAAAACTAATAGGTGCAGAAATGGAGAACACCAAACTTATGACCTCTCCTCTAAAGTTCTCTAAAGGCACCAAATGCTGATTTATCTCAATATAGCTTAATAGCAATTAGAGTGCGCAGGAAAGTGCTCATAAGTATGTTTTAATGCTAAATGGATGTCCAAACTGGACAAAGTCAGGTTGAATAATGACTGCCCCATCCTCACAAATAACTTGATATAAAAGATGGTTCTTTGTACAACAATTAAAAACAGTTAACTAATAGTACTCATCCCATTTATGGTGATAATAAGCATCAGAATTAGTACTAATCATAAAACTTGGTTCTTTTAAAAAATAATTTCTAAACATTCTCTTTCTTAATATGATTATAATTTTTGGAATCCCGGGGAAAATACCGGGGTCTATTTTGCTGGTCCCCATGTAATTACTTTGCAATGGAATTTCTGTATTATAGAAAGAGTCATTTCAGGTAAAGTGTGTCTATTAGGAAGATAAGAACAACTGAACTTACACTTTCATTTTTTTACTCATTACACTCTCCTTGTGATAAGTGGTGATGTCTACTGGTTGTCAGTTCATGAGAATGAGAAGGACATGAACCAATCACTCTGGTGGTAAAAATCATGACTCCTATTGAGTAAAAAAAAATCCATATAAACCATGAGAATAGAAGCCGTTCACATGGGACCATACCTTAAAAAAGTGCTCTTGACCATCGAACTTTTTGTGTTATAATTTATCAACCTGGAAAGAAATTCAGGGAATGTACTGCTCTGGCATTTTACCTAGAGGCAAACGCCAAGTGAGAAGTAGCACCATAATATTGCTACAACGTGGCTTGGGTTCTTACATAGTAGATGATTTCTGCAAAATATTTTAGTACACATTTTTCAGGGAAGCTTTTTTACATAGTTGTATACATGTCTTGATATTAACTAATCAGAGTAGAAATAAGAGCTAAAACTCTATAGGCTACCTTTGATTGCATACTAAGTAAATGATAAATGAATCTTATTCATAGTAAATGAAAAAGTTACCTATTAATGATGTTCAATCTACTTACATCTAGAGCAGCCCAGGGGAAAAGATTGTGGCTAAGCTGCAAGTTAGGAGCTTGTGTTTAAGACAGCCTCTAGTCCCTCCTTACTAGTGGCATAGTCTTACCTAAGTCTTCAACATCTCAGGGAAATGATTTTTAAGGTCCTTCTCAACTCTCAAATTCTGACTCTATAATTTCTCCTTTGATAAATCAAATTATAATTTGCAAAATAAAATTTCTTACACTTCTCAGTTTTATCCCAATTATATCCCCTTTTAAAAAAAGTCTGCAACTAGTTCTTAAGGTTTATTTTAATCCTTTAAGGTATGTCATAACTTTACATTCACACAATATAAGATGATGAGGAAAATAAATGTTTTATTAATGAAAGTTAATTCTGCTAAATTTGATGAAGTTAAAATCACCAGGAGAACTTAACTGGTTACAGAAAATGACCATGTTTTCAAAAGAACTAATTTTATGACGAAATTAATCTTTTTGTGATTCTGAAAATTTGTTGTACTTGAATTTTCAAGTCACAACTTTCATTTTCTCCAAGAAGTACAATTACGTTTATTAGCTTTACCTAATTCAGTGAGAGAATTAAAAGCAGTTTCTTACTATATTGAACCTGCATATATGTGTGATAACAGTGACTGGCATGCATAGAGAAATAAGTGTAAGGGCTTCTACCTTCATCCAGAATTTTACAACATCAAATGAGAAACTCAAAGATAAACTAAAAAGTTGAAATGTTAGAAATCCTAACAGATAAATTGTGTTCAAGAAAGCCTAATTTTTAAGTGAATTTTGTGGACACTCTATAGAACCTCTGCCAAATAGCTTCTTTTATTAACAAAAATGACTTACTGCCATAATTTAGAAAATAATTCAGTCAGACTATACACAGGATGAAAATGCAAGAAAACAGATATTACCAAAAGAATGTATTCATTTGATTACTCAATATGTATAGAATCTTTAATTCATACTTGTATTGTAAACCATCTATATATATGTCAAGATTTCATTGTTTATACTTCACATTTCATAAATGGGGGAAAAACATAAGTTGATATTTGTAAACTTCCCTGAAGCTGAAGAACTATTTAGGTATCAAGTGGTATATTAGTATTTTAAAATACCTATTAATTAACTCTAAACAAATCATGGGTCTGTAATCAGAAATATTTATTTTAAAATCTCGCTTAAAGTCAAAGCATAGATTAAAAGACTATAGAAGCATTTGTAACATATGCCAGCATCCTAAGAACATCTTGGGGAAAAAAAGAAAAAAATATATATATATATAACACACGTCCTTCCTCATTTGGGGACTAAACTTCAGATTTACTCAGTCTTTATGAGTGGACCATTATTCTTAATTTTAATGAGCAAGTCAACTTAATAAACATTGTTCTACTATTGAGTGTGTACCCTGAATTTTATTAGACTAGAAAAAAGAAAAAATTAATATACATAATGTTTTTAATGAGCATCTTTTCTGGCCAGAGCACTCTAATAAAAGGTGAGGACACAAAGACAATTTTTTTGCCCCCAAGGATTTATGACCCGGTATAACATATGAACATTCTTGTCTGTTCCAAATATATATAGATATATAGACATATATAGATGTCTATGTCTTCAGATAAATAGATATCTCAAGTTTTTACCAACTAGAAATCTATTTTTACACAGATTAATTCATTTAATTTCCAAAACAAGAGTATCTTAGTTACTGATATTAGTTCCATGTCACAGAAAAAGTAAGTTAAGTACAGGAACAGAAATTAACTAGCTTCTGGGATACCTGGGTGGCTCAGGTGGTTAAGCATCCAACTCTTGATTTAGGTTCAAGTTGTGATCTCAGGGTACTGAGATCAAGCTCCCTATCAAGCTACCCACTGGGCATGGAGTCTGCTTAAGATTCTCTCACTCCCTCTCCCTCTGCCCATCCCCCACCTCTAAAAAAATTAGCTAGCTTCTGAATACACAGTTTGTCAGATGAAGAACCACAATTTCAACCCAAGTTTTCCAATTACAAATCTAGTGCCTATTACACTGTATAAGAGAGCTACTTCCAAAAGTTATATGCAATCCAAAATAAAATGATAAAAGTATCAATTAGTGGAAAAAATAACATTCTCTGGGGAGTTTAAGTAACAAGTGATCTTAAGAAATGGTGACCATTTTCTGAACTTGAAGAATTTAGAATTAGTCTGTTGGAGTTAATAAAATATAGATCAGAGAATCAGTTGAAAACCCCAGAAGCACTATGAGAATTTAAAATTACAGAGGGGGGAAAAAGTAATATGTAGTAAACAATAGCTTTCATATATATGATTAATATCCAGCTATTAAGAGATAATTGAGGGGGAAAAAAGACCCCATTAAGATTAGCAACACAAAAGATAAAATAGCTAAGAAAAAACTCATTCACATACAAGACTTTTTGAAGAAAGTTTTAACATATATTGAAAGATATACCATGTTCTTGGATAGGTAGCATCAGTATCATAGAAAATATCATTTCCTTCTAAATTAATGAACAAACTTAGTGAGTTCAAATTAAAATACCAGCATTTGTTTAAAGCACTAGATAAATTCATTCAAAAGTTAATGTGAAAACAAACAACAAACAAAACAAAGAGGACTAATTAGAAAAACTCTTAAAAAGAATATGGGCTCAGATTACCAGAAATTAAAAGATAATATAGAGGCTCAATAATTTTTAAATAGATGTATATTGAATGGATTCAAAGACCAAATGAATAAAAAGGAAAGTACAAACACAGAGGGGAGAATTAGTATATTCTATTAGTAAATAATATAGGCAGCATTCAACAAATGTTCTATGATTACCTCATGACCAATGCAAACAGGAATATAAATTCCAAATGGATAAAGATTCAAATGTAAAGAATAAAAAAAAATGTAAATCTACCAGAAGGGAACATGAACAATTTCCAATATAACTTTGGAGTTGAGAAGTCTTACTAACAATGGATCAAAATTCAGAAGCCATAAAATTCAAAAAAACAAATAAATCTAATCATATAAACACAAAAACTTCTGAATGATAAAAGGCACCATAAAGGGGGCGCCTGGGTGGCTCAGTTGGTTAAACGACTGCCTTTGGCTCAGGTCATGATCCTGGGGTCCTGGGGTCCTGGAATCAAGCCCCACATCAGGCTCCCTGCTCAGCTGGAAGCCTGCTTCTCCCTCTCCCACTCCCCCTACTTGTGTTCCCCCTCATGCTGTCTCTCTCTCTCTCTGTCAATTAAATAAATAAATAAAATCTTAAAAAAAAAAAAAGGCTCCATAAAAAGCCAAAAGACATGAGACAAGTTGGGAAAAAAATATGCAACCCATATCAAAGGAAAGAGCTAGTCTCCATAAAATGTGAAAAGGTCTTGGAAATTAGTAATAAAGAGATCAACAATCCAATAGTAAAACAGGCAAATAATATAACTTGATCAAAGAAAAGAAAATAGAAATGGTTCTTAAAGAAAGGAGAGATGTTCAGCAGCCTTTAATACAAATAAAATTTACAACGACAATGTGGTAATCATTGTTTTTAAACCTATCAACATGGCAAAAAATCAAAACTTTGTTGAATATTTTATCCATTTCTTTGGTCAATAGAATATGGAGCTTTCCATATGAAAGATTCATTTGGCTCAGCCACCTCATCTTGTTTCTGCCTTCCATCATGAGAATAACATATGCCCAACCAGAACTAATCACCTCAGCCTAGATCTTACAATGAGAAGAGACATGGAGCCAAATGTACCCCAGACCAGTCCAATCTAGCCAACATGCAGCTGACTCACAGCAAACCCAGAGAAGAAAAAAAAAAAATTAATTTAATCTAAGGACAGAGTGGGATTGTTTGTTACAGCAAAAGCTTACTACCTCATGTAACATAAGAAAAAAAAAATTAAATTTAATCTACAGACAGAGTGGGATTGTTTGTTACAGCAAAAGCTTACTACCACTTACCGTCTGTTTATGACTTATGGAAACAAGCATTCTTGTATATTACTAGTAGAAATGTACATCAATCTAACCCTTACGGATGGCAATTTGGAAATACCTACCAAAATTACAAAGCAAATTCCAATTCTGGGAATTTATTAGAGATATACTTTGACATGTACAGAATGTTATATATCCAAAGTTAGTCACTGTAGAACAGCATGTAATAGCAGAGGACTGGTAACAACCCATAGGCCTATTAATTAGGGATACAACACAATGGTATACTATACAGCTATTTTAAAAAGACTATAACTATGCACTGTTACAAAAAAGAACTTAAGTGAAAAAGCAAGATCCATAACTGAGAACTGAACACAGTATGCTACAAAATGTGTGAAAATAAGACACAGAGTTTCTTTTTGCTTATATGTGCATCAGCAGACAATGGAAGAACACATAAGAAAATGAAACAAAAATAATTATAATGGTGGGGTAAGGGGAGGTGGGACTGAACAGACTGAAGATAGGTGAGTTAAAACTTTTTGCTAGCTTCTTATATTTTTATATTTTATATATTTTCATTTTGAATGCAAATCCATTTCTTTTGCAAAAACCTTAAATATACATAAATCAAATAATTTAAATACATATCTAATTGAACTAAAAACTCTCCAAGGATTATCTATAAACTATACATATTTCTCAGATTCAGAAAGGCAGACCCCACACAAACGTACTGTCAGAGACCTGTAATAATATATAACATATTTGTTATTAAAAAGCATTTTACCTACTAGAAAGACCAAAATTCTCATTTTTAATTATAATCCTCAATTTAACAATATTTTCATAGAATACAATTTCAGTTTCTGAAATAAATGTTTCTTTAATTGAAATTCAAAGATCCCAGTGAATCTATTCTTGGGGCTATATAATTTTTTTCTTTTAAAGAAGCTATATATAACTCAAGTTTGAGAGATGATAGCCTTAGAAGTGAAAAGTCCTTAATATGCCATACTTGGCTCCGTCATGGTCTCCTTATCCAGCCTTATCTCTCCCTACACACCATGAACTTCATTCTCCAACTACGTTGGACTGATATAGTTGCCGGCAAACAGTCTGCTGTTTCTTCTCTTCAATGTTTTTGTGTGAAATGTGCATTACTCCTGAAATACCTTCCATACTTCCTTACCCCAATTTATTAGGCTAATTCCTACTCATCCTTTAAGATTTGTTGAAGCATCAGATCCTACTGGAATCCTATCTTGATCCCTAACTTGTTATTCTTCTTGGGACTCCCACAATACTCAGTAGAACCTAAGTTCCTACCATTTCACTCTAAGCTCTGTAAAGATAGATACTCTGTCATGTGTACCCTGCAGATCATTTCAAAGTTCTGGAGTATTCATTGCATTCCCTATCTGAAGAAAAACTCAGGAGGCTTTGAGACCCTAAATTTGCATGTACTGGTATCACTAGGCATTGCACAATCTGTTTTCCAAGTTTGGGACATGCTCCCCCATCATCATCTTTACATCTGGGTTTAAATATTACTTCCTCAAAAAGTCTTCCCTAGACCAGGATTGAAATATAGGAAACAACATGTGGTGGAGGGTCAAAGTCCATGGACAATAGTGGTGGTATTAACAGAAGTTTGGAAGTTGGAATTTTTTGTAGGAGAAGTGATGTTACACTGAGTTTGACATAGAGATTTCTGGCTTAGAGGTGGAAATATTATACTGAAGTGAAAATATAGAAAAAGTAGACTTTGTTCCAAAAGTATGAAAGGTTGTTTTTTAAGGTGAGTAAAGCACTTAATTAGAAAGGATGAAGTTTTGAGAAAGGACAAACAACATCATGATGATTTTTTTTTAAGCCTATTTAAAAAGCCACTGATTTTGGCAATTAGACAGTCATTGATGCGAGATGCTCTTAAGATACCAGGAGAACACAGTTTATCTCTGGTAAAATAAAACCTAAACTCTATAGCCTTCCTCCACCCCTCTGCAAACACACACACACCCCCACACATATGTGCACACACACAAGGATTTTATTCCCTTCCACAAATAAAACTATAAACAACATAGGGTCTCCATAGTAGGAATTGCATCAGAAAGAGAAAACTATCAACTGAAAGCATACTCTAGGAAAAATAGACAACTAAGAAAAAAAATGTTGAAATTAAAAAATGTTTGTACACAGACACACACAGGTGTCTAAAGTTTTTGAGAAAAAATAATGGACTAGTCACTGCTTTCATAACATAATGGACTTTCTTTATTAATTTCATAATGGCAATAATCCCTGTCAAATACAACTGCCATTCCAGTTTTCCATGAGTCCAGATGCTATTTTGGCAATTAGGCAGTCACTGCCATTTTTATTGCATTTAAAGTGATCAAGTATGCAATTGCCCAGTGTTGTCCTTTTCTTCTAGTACAAAGATTTGAATCTTATTTTTGATCTAAAAATATTCCACTTATATCTCTTTGTTGATAGATTTTCCGGTAGCTTTATTTCAAGGTCCTGTAGAAATCATTAGTGACATTATGCCAAGGGCTGATCCTCATAAGCAACCTGAACAGTTTGATTCACTGAGAAACCAACCCACAATTCACTAAAAGAAAATGTAATCATGATCTTGTCCAATTAAAACTGTTAAATTAAATGGAGAGAATCTAATGATTTCCCCTTATCATTCTGATATTCTGGAAGCATGGCAGGGGAATAAAAAATACCAACACATATGTTAAACATGCCTACTGTTTTAGTTTAAGGAAAGCAAGCAATTTTTTTAAAAAGGAAACTGCACTATTACATAAAGGACTTTCTAACGGAAGCATCCAAGTACAAAAAAGAACAAATAACCTCCTCTTAATGAAAACATACTTAAATAATTTATTAAGCAAGTTAAACAAATAGAAAGCTATCTTATTAACATGTTGAAGAAGTACAAGAGAAAATAAGAATGCTGCCTGAGCATAAGACTAGCTATGGCAAATGCAAACAGACATCATTTATGTTCTATTAGTTCAAAAATAATAAATGTATCTCATTTCTCTTTTTCTGTAATTCCTGTCAAACACATATAATCATGTTTTTCTGTTACATATGTGCAGTTCTGTCTGCATACCTACAGCTTAAGAAATTATAAAAGCAGATGCAGAATTGAAGGAATTGTTGTGGATCCCTGAATCTGACATATCCATATAAGAGCAAAATTCAGTATCAGAGGGGAACTAGACTGGTTAATTTAATGACCTGACCTTAGAGAGCTTTCAGAGATATGCCCAACAGGATTACAACAACTGACTATATCCTGAGTCTGTCATGCATGCATGCATGCACCAATGAAGTACAAAAAGTTGGGAGTAAGTTTTGTTCAATGGACTGTTTTTGCATTTGAAGTGTATACTATTTAAATAAGCATTCTGCAAATAAAACCAGTTGATCATAAGTTTGTTGTAACAGGTTAATAAAAACCTAAAGCAGTAATCCTCAAAGTTTTGAGCCTGAAAATACTTTCTCAAAAACAAAAACAAAACAAACAAAACTTAGGGATAATAGATAAATTAAAGAATAGGGGTGAGTTTGTGTGGTGGGTACTGGAGCAGAATTGGAGTGGAAGAGGATTCCACTAAACCTCTCTATCTTCAAAGTGTGGTTAGAAAAGCATCATACCAAAAGAATTCTAAATGTCTGCAGAAACAGATTAAGACATTATGACAGGTAAATATTGGAGTATTAAATGAATGTAAACTAGATACTTATATTTTATAACATATACCATAAAATGCCTTATTGTATCACAAGTTCGCCCGTTTTCCCTATATCTATTATTTTTTCACTATTCCAATATACTATGTGACTGTAATTGTCATCGTATTTCCCACAATTCATGTGTATCCCTCAGAAACACTTGTTTAATATGCCCTTTATTTACTTTGCAACCAATCTGGCCTCAGAAAAGACACACTTAAGTTACTAAGTATTTTATGCTTCCCCAAAAGATACACAGCGGTCCTGTTAGCACAGTGGTTACCGTATAAGATGTCTGGAAGAATACATGTTCACATTTCCTCCAAGGCAAACCCTGAAAAGGAAGCCAACATGCTAACCTAATATACTCCTGGAGAAGACTGTTAATTGTTTGGATGTGTGAAGTCCAGCATAACATGGGTGCTTCCTATGTTTATATTCCCTAAGTATGTATGTGTATATGCACATACATGTTATATACATACATAGGTGTTATGTACCAGGTAACCCTGTATGATCATTTACCACAGTGTTTTTCAAATACTTCAAGCACCTCAAGTAGAGCAAAGAAGGCTTTTTTCGATTATCTAAAATATTAAAAATAATAAAATAAAATATAACTGTATGTTCATATAAATATACACATATTGGCATCTGTATGTCTATAAAATTCAGACTATATTTACAGGGGCACCTGGGTGGCTCAATCGGTTAAGCGTCTGCCTATGACTCAGGTCATGATCTCAAGGTCCTGGGATGGAGTCCAGGTGGGGCTCCCTGCTCAGCGGGGAGCCTGCTTCTCCCTCTGCCTGCCCCTCCCCCTGCTTGCGCGCGCGCGCGCGCTCTCTGTCTCTCTGTCTCTGACAAATAAATAAATAAAATCTTAAAAAAAAAAAAAAAAAACTATATTCACGTTTCCACCAACTTTGGCCCACCTTGAGAAATGAAATCTTTCACAGCGACCCCATAACATCGGAAAGCTGTCAGGCTGAGCTTGCAAAGAACCAGACTGAAGAGGCATCCACTAGGAGCACAGACCTCAGCAAGAACAAAGGCTAGCCCCAGAGCAAGGTGGCTTGTGGCGGGTTCCGACAGCCAGGCACCGGCTGGCCGCATCGTTGTGCCTAGCGTGCACATCGACGTCCGTGACATGCCTTGCGCAGGGGAGCACTGTCTGATTGGTGACGCTCCCCCCGACTGCCTTCCGGTGGAACCTGTGTAACTTATCCACATCCAGTGTCCAGAGCAGGTGGTCAGTAGCATGCATGGTGGCTTGAACACCAAGAGTGGCCAGTATCAAATCAGTCTCAGGTGGCCTGTACTGTCATGTTCAAGGCGAAAGCCTACCTGCTTATCAACTCGTCCTTTGGTTTTACTGACCACTTACGGTTCAACACCGGCAGCCAGATCCTGCCTCGAAAACACCAGCAACCACAGCCAAGTGATGGTGGGGACCTCAGGCACGAACACCAGAGGTAAAGCAGCCCCCCGCCCCCGCACTACACAATTTCCTGGACAATCTGTGAACTGACCCCCCACATAGAGGTTTACGATTACCTCGTGAAACTTTCAGTGTAACAACCACAAACACTCGGAAGATGTGCAGAATTAAGCGACATGCTTGCATTCTTGAAATTGGCTTTGTAGCACCTTGAGACACACTGTCAAAACATAGTGATATTCAGCCTTCTAAGTTTTGAGTTGTCCATTACTTGATGCAGATTATTTCATTATTTATTCAAGATTTCAAAGAAGCCACAGAAATATCCTTTTGCATATTCAGTTTTCTGAGTAGAGGAGTACTAGTGTGGGGGAAGAAGGGATAGGAATCTAACACCTTTTTTTCTTTTCTTTCTTCCTGCATTTCTTCCTCTCCATTTTAGTGGGAAAGACAATATCAAAAAAAAGCGCAAGTGAATGTATTAAGAGGTTTGCTTGAGTAAATTACCTGTACTGGATTGTTTTTTTCTTTTTCCCTCCCACATAAAGGAGAGGAACAAATTTGTTTCTATTTAGGCAGAAACTGAAAAGCAGGGAATTCTGTGCAGCAGTGATGTCACAAACATCTAGGTAATAAATTTATATTTTGATGTATTGTATATATTGAAAATAAACACATTAAAATTCAGTTGATTTAACCAAAATAGTTTATTTGAACAGAAGTGAAATTACAGAAATGGCAATGAAGAAAAATATATTGAACTGCCCAGTAAGTTAATTAAACCTTATTAATGTAATTAGCAAATAGTCCCATTTCTGAACATTGACACTTTAGGTACATGATAGGACAAATTTTATGTAATATGCATACTGAGTATATACTTATTTATAATTCATATGCATTGATTGGATTGGATACCAACAACTCAGTAGCAATATAGTGCAGAAACACAAACATTTATTAGGTGAAGTCAGAGAACCTAGGTTCAAGTCATAACTCTGCCTTGTTGCCTCTGATCCTCAATTGTTTCATTTGTAAATTGGGGATGATACCAATACCTATCTTTCAAAAATAATATAAATATTTAATATTACAATATCCATTAAAATGCTTTGTAAACTGTGAAATGCAATATATGTGTTAGTAATTATTACAGCCAATAATGTATTGTTTATAAACTTAGAGAAGTAACTCCAGTGCATATAATAAATCACACAAATTCCTATGTAAAATGTCCTCTTTCAATAATACTACTCTTCATACCGGTGATTATATTTTCCTCTTGAGTGAATGATGCTGAAAAGAGCAATAAGATGCTTTCCAGCAGCTGTGTATTTAACCCATAGTCAATTATTTTTAGGTTGTTTATGTTGCATACAATGCATATCGTAAGAAAGGAAACAAAAACATTAAGACTCTGAAATGAGCTTGTAAATGTTAAGATTATTTAAGCAATTCATTTATCATACGATTTATATGATGTATAGCATAAGCATACACACACAGAAAGGAAATGAATTTGAAAAGTCAACACTAGGTGGGTCCACAGTAATGAACTGAACATTTTAAATTGAAATGTGAGAAATGTCTCTGTTTAAAATAGATGCATTGCAGCTCAAAAAAAGCCAATTGAAATGGAGCAAAATGAAAAGCTCAACTGGTATTTTTAAAAGGCATATAAAACACTTATAAATAAAAAATATTAAAAAGTAAATATGCAAAATATTCTAATTTTTTTTAATTTGGTGATTTAGTATCTGTCAAAACAGTTTCTTTTCATAAAATTATACAGACAATATGCAACAGAGGAAATAGGAAGATAGTGTATAGTTTATAAGTTATCTAGAGTAATAGTTCCCCAGATAAACGTCTTTTCTGACTAAAAACAACATATTTTAAAAAATATCCTAATAATTTCACACTAATTTTAAGCCAATAGATATGAGGAAAAATTCTGCATTTTATTTCTGCAATAAACACTGTAGGATAGGATATATGTAAAAAAATTTTTTTGTATAAGAAAATGAGAAATTGGAAAAACTTTTTAAAATATTTAATATTTATTATATATAAATATATATGTTTATGATATATTTATATATAAAAATATATATTTATATAGAGAGAGGGGGGAGGGGCAGAGGGAGAGGGAGAGAGAGAATCCTTAAGCAGACTCCCCACTGAACATGGAACCTCACACGGGGCTTAATCTCAACGTCCTGAGATCATTACCTGAGCGGAAATCAAGAATCGGCTGTTCAACTGACTGAGCAACCCAGGCACCCCAAGAAATTGGAAAAACTTTTTAACCAAGTATTAGTAATAAGAAATTAAAATGATTACTTAGCATAAATAGATCTCCTAGCTAGAAAATTTTTGAAGAATATGAAGTTTCATTTTATGACTGATGAGATCTCTGTTATATCAAGGACATTATAATATATATAGGTCAAGGATAATTATAGCTTACATTTATTAAGTATTTACTCATAGCAAAGCATTGTTACAAACACTCTTCAACCAGCCCTTTGAGACGGACATTTCTTGTTAGTATCATCCTGATTAGAGTACAAAATCAGAGATACTAAATAATTTACCAATGATCAAGTAGTAGATGGCAGAACATAGATTCTACATGACTTTCTAATACTGGTTCTTGAATCTTTTTCAGCTAAACTTCCTCAAAACAGGTGTCTATGCTTGCTGTTACCATTTAACCACCTGCCATTCACTTCCCAATGAAATATAGTACGGCTTTCATGCACAAACAGTGCTACCAAAACTATTATTTCTAAGATTAACTATGACCTCCATATTACTAAATTTAGTGGAAATTTCCATTTTTCTACAACCTAACCTTGGCCAAGCCTTCATTTAAACAGTCCCTTCTCTTTATTTCCATTACAGCAGGGTCTTATTTTTCATCACTCTTCTTTGTCTACACCTTTTTGGACTTTGAGTGTTGTTCCTTCTATGCTCAAGCTTTAAATGTTGGAGCTGCTTAGTCTGAACATCAATTCTAACTATTCTCCCTCTCGTGGACAATTTCATTTAACCTTTCTATTTTAATAACATGTATGTGTCAAGACCCCAAAATAGTATTTCTATCTCAGACCCCTCTTCTTATATCTCCACTTGGATGTCTTATAGGCATCTCAAACAACATGTCCCCCAAAAAAACTCATGTCCTTGCTATTCTCCACTCCAATTTTTCTGTCATGATAAATGGAGCCAACATCCATTCAACTATTTGGGCCAAGACTAGGATTCAGTTATTCTTGACACTTTTGTCTCCCTCAGGCCCCCAAATCTACTTTGTCTCCAAGTCCTTCTAGTTCTATTTCTTAAATATATGCTTTGAATCATTTGTCTCTAATGCCACTGTCACCAAAACAGTCCAAAGCATTATCATCTGTTAAAATACTATAACTTCCTCTTAATCTGTCTCTACCTAGTCATTCTCTCCAATCCATATTTTTCCCAAACAATGCCCAGATTGATGTTTTTCAAACAAAAATCTTATCATGTTATGTCCCATGCATAAAACTCTTCAGTCTTCACATTTCATTACCTTACTATAATCTATACAATGCCTCTTTATTGCTACCAACCTCCAGTCACAGCACTTTTATCTCTGTTACCAGGATATACTAAATCATTTCTGAAATAAGACTTCTGCCTCTGCTGTTTTTTTCTGTTTGTAATAATGTTTATCCAAATTTTTATTTGGCTAATGTCTACTTATACTCCATTTCAACTTAAATTCCACTTCTTCAGGGAAACTTTGCTCTACTTCCAAGCTAAGCTAGCTCAACCTCATTTTCATTGATGGAGCATCATTTATTGATTATTCTACTTATTTTCAGGGTGAAAAATGATAGCTTTATATAGTAAAAAAAATTCAAAATATATTCAACAAAGTAGAACTAGAGTCAAACACCATTTCAAAGATGGCTAAGTATGCTTCTGGGCTGCATTCTTTTGTTTTATTACCAAACCAGCAAACACATAGTACAAATATTTTGCATGAGATCAAGGATACAAGTGTGAGGACACACTCCACAGTGACTTCTTAACAAGAAGGAACTCTGAAGTTCTGGGGTCAACTGCTCCTCCAGTTAAGTGAGTGATTCACCAAGTGGGAGAAGCCTAGAAGCCTTTTATAGAAAATAGCACATGTTAGCATGCACAAGTTCACCCTAACATACATTTTTGCTGTGTAATAGTTCATCATAGCAGCATTCTACTTTACATTGTCACATCCATTAATATGGTCTATCCCACGGCCTATCACAGGACAGAAAAGTACTGATTCCCTTCTTCCTAACAAAGGAGCACCTAATAGACTTTCAGCTTTTTAACAACTTTATTGAGATATAATTCACATACCATGCATTCCACCCATTTAAAGTATACAATTAAGGGACCCCTGGGTGGCTCAGTCGGTTAAGCATCTGACTCTTGATTTCAGATCAGATCATTATCTTAGGGTCCTGGGATTGATCCTTGCATCAGGTTCCATGCTCAGTGGGGAGTGCTTGAAATTCTCTCTCCTTCTTCCTCTGCCCCTACCCCCTCTCTAAAATAAATAAATAAATCTTAAAAAGTAAAGCATACAATTCAATCATTTGTAGTATATTACATTATCGATTTTTTTAGATTGTGGATATATATATCATAAAATTTACTATTGTAAGTGTACAATTCAGTGGCATTAATTACATTCATAATGTTGTGCAACCATTACTATTATTTATTTCCAAGATGTTTTCATCACCCCAAACAGAAACTCGGTAACCATTAAGTAACAACTCCCCATCCTCTTTACCCTTTCAGCTCTGGTAATCTCTAACCTACTTTCTGTCTGTATAAATTTGCCTAATATAGATATTTAATGTAAGTGGAACCATATGGTATCTGTCCCTTTGTGTATGGCTTATTTCACTTTGTACAATGTTTTCAAGGTTCACCCATACTGGAGTACCTATCATTCCTTTTTATGACTGAACAATATTCTATCTATGGGTATACCACATTTGCTTATCTATTCACCTGTTGATGAACACTTAGGTTGTTTCCATATTTTGCATATTGCGAGTAGCGCTGCAATGAACACTGATGTACAAGTATGTATTCGAGTCTGGGTTTTCAATTCCTTTGGGAACATAACACTGAGTAGAATTGCTGGATCATATGGCCATTCTGTTTAGCTTTTTGAGAAACCACAAATTGTTCTCCATAGCATTCCTACCAGCAATATAAGAGGGTTCCAATTTCTCCACATTCTTCCCAATACTTGTTATTTTCTGTTTTTGTTCGTTTGTTTGTGTGTTTTGTTTCTTTTATAGCCATCCTAGTAGGCATGTCAGCTGATTCATTTTCTGGTGAGCCTTTTCAATAATTCTCATATTTGGGGGAGAGAACTAGAATCTGCTAGATCTTTTACCCATCCCAAGTCTGTTAATTATTTTGACAACCTACATTTTTGGGGAAGGGAAAATCAACATAGATTGAGAGCTACTAAGTGCTAAACATGTGCCAGCACATTTATACCCACTGTATTATATTCCTCAAAGTAGATAATAATAGTTTTATTTTCTCATTTTATAGATAAAAAACTGAGGCTCTAAAAGAACCATATTTACAAAAGGAACAGAATAACTAAATGCTTCTCAAAATTTTACTACAGTTATTCATCTCTATGTTCAATAAATATGTATTAGGCATTTAATGAACCCTCTAATATAGGGTAATACAGTCTACAAAACTAAAAAGCTAAGACACTAAACATGTCCTGGACAAATTCCTAAATTTTTTTCTTTCTTCTTTTTGGTTTGTACGTTTTTGCTATAGTTGTTGACATTAACATTGCTTATCTTAGGAACTTGAACAAAATTCTAACTCTCCTTCCAAGTTAAAAGAAAAAAATCACCTAAATATGATCTAGTATTAAAAGATGAAGGGATTATTGGGGGAGAATAAGCATCATAGATAGATAAATTCACAACCAGTCAATCTTCTTTCTTTTCAAACCCTAGATTACGATCTTCCTATAAACACTTAGGTCCATGATTACTTCTCCAAAACCACTGGGCAAGAATGATAGGAAGATAGTATAGAAAGAGAATGAATCATTTTGTAAGAAAATGAAAGAGAAAAGTAATTTGTGGAATCATAATTTTAAAATGAATGAATTGATGCAGAAAAGGAAAAACAAATGATTCAGGGTTAAGTTTCTGTGATATGAAAATAAAGGAAAACTCTAGTAGAGAAAAAATTAGAATTAGAATAAACTAATAAAAATTTGAAATATGTTAGGAGAAAAGACAATATTAAGGAAGAAAATTATCTAGATATGTTTGGGAAACTATAAAAGCAAGTTAACAAAAAGAAGCTAAAATATCAATCTAAAAGTAAATCTCCTCTAACTGAAGGTAAAGTAAAATAAATCATTTCTATTTCACTACACATCTGCCTGTATTAAATGTCAGTTACAAAAATAAAATAAGTTAATTTCCATTAGTCTTTTTTTGTTTATATGTAGATATTCTAAACTCCTAAGTACTAGAAATAGGAATATAAAAGTAGAAAATGTACAAATATATCGAAATAAAAGTAGATTTGCAAAAATTTTTAAATGTTACATAGATAACCAGTGTAAGAGCACCATCTAAAACTTTCTTTATTGGTTTCTCATCTTACTGACAATTCAGTCCAATAACATTAGAGCCAAACCAGACTGTAATTCTTAAGGTGAATTTGATGTGCTTATATAAAAAAAAAATACAAAACTAAGGCAGGATTAAGTATAAAACATGAAAGACCAAATACCAAATTCATTGATTAGGGTCGAATTTATCCTCTGTGTATCCAGATCTAACCTTTTTTTTTTTTTTGTCATTTATGTTGGTTGATTGGTTAGTTGTTTTGAAGTGTGGTTTGTTTTGTCTTTATTATAGTCATTAGTACCCTGCTATGAATTTGTTTGTGTTACAGAAGCTTTGGAATGTGCTGCATTTCCTTCTAGTGGAACAGTGTGATGTCACAATTAAGACCATGGACTTTAGAGACAAACTGTCTAGGTTCATATCATGTCTCTGCTGCTCATTAACTACTCTCTGTGCCTCAGTTTTCCCATCTGTTAAGCAAGGCTGATAATAATATCTATTTGGTAGTGTTATGGTGAGGATAAAAATCAATGAATATGCATAACGGAAGTACTTTTCTCATAAATGCACTACTCAAGTTTTGCTATTAAGACTAGAAAGGAATTCAAACATTTTATACTATGAGACTTGTGTTTAATCCACCATGTTACTTAACCTAACAAAGGTTATCCTTCTGAGCTTACTTGTAAGCAAATTACTATGGGTGAATTAGGATTAGCATATTCTTTCCAGTTATAGACAGCACCCTCAAATATAGTTACTATAACTCATTTTAACTATGAAGCATGGCAATGAGTGAAAAAAAGTATATTTTTATATATGATGTAAATGTATAAATTTAAAGAACAATTTTATATTCAGCAGTTATTTATTGATTCTCTTGAAACAGCTGACTTTAAAATAAATCTGAAATAATTTAAATTCCTTCAGAGTATGGAACTTAGTGAAATCCTTAGATAGTCATAAAATACAATTCTCTGA
Source organism: Neomonachus schauinslandi (assembly GCF_002201575.2). NCBI lineage: Eukaryota > Metazoa > Chordata > Mammalia > Carnivora > Phocidae > Neomonachus > Neomonachus schauinslandi. Next base: position 81,916,567 of record NC_058407.1, on the reverse strand, counting down.
ACTATTCTCTGATTAAAGAAAAAAAAAAGTTGTGTCTGAAATTAAATAAACCTAAAACCCATTTTGTCAGAATTGCTAAGAAACTGACACCAGACAGTCTGACTAAAATCTTGAGGAAATGGTTGAATAGTCTCTCCAAAAACTATTCGTCTCTTACAGAATATGTCTTCATTTCTATTAGGTGAACACTATATATATACATTTTAATTTTAAAAAAGGAAGTGGGGGAAGGTAAGAAAGAGAAGAAGGGAGGGAAGTAAAAGTTAGTAGAACCCAAGAAACAAATCTAGGGTTTGGCCTAATATTAATCATTTTATCAAAAAGCAGATGAACATAAGATTTAAGCCTAGCTATTATAAGAGTCTAAGTAGATTTGAATAATGAAAGGAATATTACTTAGGAGGTGATTTGGAAGTCCATTAGACATTCATTTGAAGGCAGACATAGAGATCTCACAAAAGTGGGTAAACTGTCCATCATTATAATAATACATCGAGTACCTTTTATATGGCTGGGGTGTACAACAGAGAATATTAAACCCACTGATAAGACCCCATATTCATTGTCAGCCCACCATTTGTTTAAAAAATGAAACAAAATATCAGCTTTTATAAAAATCTGTTGGTTTAAAAGTAGAAGAATAAAATAAGCTGTGAGAAGCAAACACAGAAGACAAAGATGGGAAAGGAGGAAAGAAGTTAGAAGAGGATTCAGATTCTGTAAAGTGGGTTCTTTTCCCAAATATACTTGTACTAAAGACTATCGTGACTGAATTTTATATTTAACCTCATTACCTTCTGTGAAATATCATTAAGTTCATACTTGGATAAAAATTATTTGGGGATGAGAAATAGGGACAATAGCATGGAGATAAGATTTGTAGTAAGAGACTATCATCTATAAGTTAATGTGACTTAATTTAGTCAAGATTAATTTCTTCCAACTTTTCTTTGAGGTCCTCAGCACAATATGGAGAGGCTCAGAGGGGAGGTAGTAAGGGATAATTTTTGAATTTGGAACAAGGTATAAAGTGATGCTCTGCTTTTTTATCACTACCCAGTTCCCAACTCCCAAAAAAGTAAAATCAATGACACTGAAGTTTGAGTAAACAGAAAAGTGGTATAATAGGGTGCCTGAGTGGCTCAGTTGTTAAGCATCTGCCTTGGGCTCAGGTCATGATCCCAGGGTTCTGGGATCGAGCCCCACATTGGGCTCCCTGCTCCATGGGAAGCCTGCTTCTCCCTCTACCAGTCCCCCTGCTTATGTTCCCTCTCTCTCTCTGTCTCTCTCTGTGAAATAAATAAAATCTTAAAAAAAAAAAAGTGGTATAATAGAGGGATGCCTTGGTGGCTCCCCTCTGGCTCTTGATTTCAGCTCAGGTCATGATCTCAGGGTCATGGGATAGAGCCCCGCATTGGGCTCTGTGCTCAGTGGGGAGTCTGCTTGAAATTCTCTCTCTCCCTCTCCCTCTGCCCCTTACTGCACTCTCTTTCTCTCCCTCTCTCTCTCTCCCTGTCATATAATAAATAAATAAATACTGAGAAAAGGAAACAGAAAAGTGGTATAATAGAAAAAGGTGAGGATGCATAAAGAGAGGCTGACAGTATTGGGGACAAAATTATCTCCTTATTTTATCTATGCTACCCCTTCAACCTAAGAAAAGGAAAAGAAACAAATGCTTTTCTTGTCCCTCTTGAACTACAGGTACCCCTGACTACCAGTTCTAAACCTGTTTGATCTGTAGCCCAGATACTAATTTGTGGATTAAATAAGGTTTTGTGGATTGGCCAGTTATCCAAAAAATTTTATAATTTTATTTCTGTAGGAAAATGTGTGTGAATTCCAATTCCAAACAAACTATTTGAAACAACCTGTTCACAAGTTTGGGACAGCTTGCACACTGTGTGTTTTGGATTTACAAAGTTAAATGACACCTTACTGGGTAAAAAGGTATTACAATATGTGAACCATATACCTATTATTAATCTTCAATAAATTCTGCTGGAGTAAGTACCCTAAGGTGTGCTAACTTAATTTAAACCTCTGTAAAATGTAGCTGGTAAATTTCCAAGAACAGATTGACTCACGATATTTTCAATGTCCAAAAATTTGTCTTTTAGTCATAAAGTAAAGAAAACCATGTTGCATATTTCAACACTTATGTCTCCAATCTAAAATAAAAATGAAGTCCAAATGTACCAATATCAAAAATGAACCAATCAAGAATATCAAAGTCTAAAACTGTTTCCTTTTATTTATTTTTAATATAGAAAACAAAACTTTGGTATTAATAATAGAAAGCACATACAGTTTTAATTATACACAAAAACTAAAAGACTATAGATATTCCCAAAATACCATCATCTGTTATTGCTGTACATTATTTTTCTGAGCTATCCAATATCCTTTGCAATCATTATCCAATTCTTCTTCACAATACATGAAATTATATAATTATAGAAATAATGTGAAATATTAGCTTTCAATCTAAATGGTAAAGAATTTATTGCCTTTGTCATAAACTAATCTTGAGTTCCAAGCCAATGAGAACATTTGGTTTTTCTCATTCTGGGTTCCATACCTAGCTTTCAATTATGTTGCTCATTTATTTGAAATTTAAGACTTGTCAACATTAACAGAAATTTACTCAATAACTGATTTTTGCATCCCTATAAAAGAATTAAATAAAATTTTGCATGTATTCTAATAAATGTTTTATCACCTTTAGACCCTAATATAAAAATTTTAATTTTTTTAAAGATTTTATTTATTTATTTGACAGAGAGAGACACAGCAAGAGAGGGAACACAAGCAGGGGGAGTGGGAGAGGGAGAAGCAGACTTCCCACCGAGCAGGGAGCCCGACGTGGGGCTCGATCCCAGAACCCTGGGATCATGACCTGAGCCGAAGGCAGATGCTTAATGACTGAGCCACCCAGGTGGCTTTTGTTAGGAATTTAATTATTTAGGTAACTTATGCCATCATATCTTTTCCTTCCTCTTTTAAGTTTTTAGATCTATGTTTTCCTTCATTCTTTTACTCATTGTCTTTCTAAATTTAATTGGTATAATTAAATGATAATGTTTAAAATATATCAATTAAAGCAATATCTACTTAATTGATTTTAAACATTATCATTTATACTATCATATCTTTTATACTATGAAGGGTCATCATTCATATTATTTTTTTTTTAAAGATTTTATTTATTTATTTGAGAGAGAGAGACAGAGCATGAACATGAGCAGGGGGGAGGAGGCAGAGGGAGAGGGAGAAGCAGATTCCTCACAAAGCAGGGAGCCCGATGTGGGGCTTAATCCCCAGGACCGCCCCCCCCACCCCAACACCATGATCTGAACCTAAGGCAGCCACTCAACCCAACTGAGCCACCCAGGTGCCCCTCATTCACATTCTGTCACATTTTTAGGACCATGATAGGTTTACTTTAAAGATTTTTTTTAAAGTAATTAGCACAATATTGTTTTTAACTGTATACCTAGAAGTATTATTGGTCTCATGAAAAAGAAAGTGCAATATCTTTTTTTATTTTTGAAGGGGAATCTTTCAAGCATCAGTATGTAACAAATTCTCTTTCATTTACTTTCTTATTTCCTTCCCTTCTTATGATTATACTTAGCTGCTACTATTACCTGTATTTCATATATTCCTTTTCCTAAGATTCCTTTTTGTTTTATTGAATCTGCTTGAATAATCTTTTAGTATAGGGTGAGTGAATAGAATAGTAAACTAGACTATTGCATGATTGAAAGTGTCTCTTGCATAATAAAAAAAACTAATGATGTAATGTATGGTGACTAACATAACATAATAAAATTTTAAAAAAATTAACCTTTATTTCCTCCTAACTTTGAAGACATTACTTCATTTTCCTTGAGTATTCACTGCTGTGATGAAATTTTAATGTCAGTAATATTCTCATTACTTCAAATGTAATATTTCTCCATATATGTGCTTTCAATCTATATGATATATATAAAATATAACTTACGTGTGTGTGTGTGTGTGTGTGTGTGTGTGTGTGTATAATTTGGGAAGGTGGATGAGTTCCAAAATCTGAACAGAACATGATAAGATGTGGAAATATCTTTAATATGCCCTATTTATGAAATGACTACCATCAGTATTGGGGGGTAACATCAACCAAGAATACTAGCCCATATTTGGGGAAATGTTTAAAAAATACTTTTAAAAATTTCCATTTTGTGGTTGTCTTATTCCTAACATATCTAAAAAATGTGCAAATATGTCAAAAGGCAACACTTCTGGTCTATTCCTATTCACCATTTCAGACTCTCCTTCTTTCCACCCCACCCCATGCCATGCCGTATCTGCTCTTTGTCCTCACCTCTTCCCAGGGAACCACATAACTCCTGAACTACCTCTTGGTTCCAAGGGTGAACACCCACAGCAACCAGGTTTTTCTTGGGAGGCTGGGCTACAGAAGACAGGGGTAAACCCTGGCAGTGGCTTGGGAAGGAATTCCTGGTTCTGTGTCCTTGAAGTATGGCATAAAAGGGCAGGAGATGGGGTTTGGGTATCCATGTGGCCATATCTTGGCCCCTCATATCTTCTCCTTGTGAGAGGTGTCATGGCCAGAACAGGGCTGATGTGGGTCCCTCTAAATGCCCTGATAGTTCACATCTGAAGCTAGTACAGGCTATCTTAAGAATTTCATAACACTTCAGGGGCACCTGGGTGGCTCAGATGGTTAAGCGTCTGCCTTCGGCTCGGGTCATGATCCCAGGGTCCTGGGATTGAGCCCCGCGTCGGGCTCCTGGCTCAGCGGGGAGCCTGCTTCTCCCTCTCCCTCTGCCTCTCTCCCTGCTCATGCTCTCTCTCTCTGTATCTCTGTGTCTCAAATGAATAAATAAAATCTTTAAAAAAAAAATAAAATAAAATAAAAAATTAAAAAAAAAAAAAAGAATTTCATAACACTTCAAAATTATGTCTGTAAGGTAGGGGTCCTCAACCAGTAGCCAGGACCTATGGTTAGATCTCCAAGTCTAATTCCATTACTGACACACCTACCTCCCTCAGAGGTCTGCCTCCATTCTTAAGGGAGGACATGGATGTTGGTATCCCTCCCTTTAGGGACTTCATTAAGAGCTCCTCCCTCCCCATAGCCCTTGTTTAGAGAATTCATAATCTTTCCATCCTGGGAAACTCATAATTTCAGTGAAATGAAAAAGAAAAAAAAATGAGACCTTTTCTTTTCACTGAAATTCAAGAATATGGGGTTATTGTGGTAGTGATATAGTGGTAGTAGTAGTAATTACGAGAATTTAGATTATATTATAATCATGAGACCAATGTTAGCATCCAAACTTTTTTAAAATGTGGGTCATGGACATTCTAAGATGTGTTAGGTGAATGATCAAAATAGATTTGCATTTTATTTATTGGACTGGATGTTCTTCAATTGTGTTTCCTAATTTTTAGTGGCCAACATTCTAGAAATATATGCCACTGGTACTAATCACGAAGTTTTTTGACAGTAACTAACTCCTCCTTGGTTATCACCACAATATATTACTTTTCTATGTACAGTTTATTCACACACACACACACACACACACACACACACACACTTCTGAGCTTCTTGGATTTAGTTCGCCTTTTATTTTTTAAAAAATAACTGAAAATAGCCTGTAAAAAATTATTTCTGAGTGAAGAATCCTGAAAATAGAGGATGAGGTTTGTTTGCTTGTTTTTGTTTTATTTGTTTTCCAAGAAGAAAGTTCTTAGGTATATTTCTTCAAGAGGCTCAGAAATGTTATCAAATTGGTGTTCATTTTTCTAAATTCTCATTTCATATCCATTAGTTATTCTTGCCAATTTGTAAGTATAATTCCTGTTTTCTACCAGTGCCCTCAACGATTAGTAGGGAAATTAATGAGAGTTCCTTATATATGGAAATGTGAAAATATTGCCTGTGCCACTGGAATATTTATGGCCACTCTATTGTAATATGTAATATTGACTTAATAATTTAAGAAGTCCTATAGTGTACTACCTCGAAGGAAGAGACCATACCATTTTCTATATGTGATCAGCATCCAGAATATTTGATGAAGCATGATTGATGGAGATATGTACATAGAATGATCTCCCTGAGAAGGAGTACTAAAGAACACTTTGAGCTTGAACTCTAAGACTTGGGAAATGTATCTGGAAAAAAATTTTTTGAATGAATATAACCATAAACTGCCTGCTTTCCATAAAAGCCCATTTTTTATGATTTACAGAACAATGCCTCTCTCTACCTCACGATTTTTACCCTCAAGCTAGGAGAGATGCCACATCTACAACTGAAGTAGGGAAGAACTGATATGCTTCTAACATTCAAGTGGGTATAACTTTTCCACTTCCTTTATATGTATAGTACCAAGAACTGGGCAGTGCGGGTGGAGAATCATTGCTGTTTTTATTTCATAAGCCTATAATTCTCCCAAATTGAGAAACTTGTGTGAGTGAGTCTATAGCCCCTCAATGGTCATCCATTCTGAATAAACCAGGAATGCTGCATGGTGTATAGTTGAGGGTGATCATGGTTTGGTGACTGAGAGTCATGGTACCAGTCACTGATGCTGGAGTTTTTATGTTACCTACTCTACTCCTTAAAGGAACACCTTTAATGAATGACTAATGGAAAATGCCAAAGGAAATATATGTATGAATCACATATATAATTTCAAGTTTTCTAAGAAGCCACATTCAAAAAAGTAAAAGAAAAAGGTGACAATTTTAATAATTCATCTAACCCAATATATCCAAAATATGATCAACTCAACATGTAATTTTTATTTAAAAGTAATTTATCTGAAATTTGTATTTCCTTACTGTTTTTGAACCTAGTGTGTATTTAGCAGATCTCAATTTGGACTGGCCACACTTCAAGTACTCAGTAGCCACAGCCACTATCTACCCTGTTGGACAGGGCAGCAGATGATCCTTTTGTGCCTTTGCCAGACCTTTTTAGGTTCTTGCAAACCACCAACACACCATCATCAAGAACCTGAGTTGATCTTGGAGAGCAAGCAACAGAAAATACTCAGGTTTGCCTATTACTGGGATCTGGAGTTCATTGTGTTGAATTAAGCCCTGAGAGCCAAGATCCTAAGGGAAGCCTTAAGCCTCTATGTTTAGAAATGGGCAGACAGCATCATCCTCCCCACTGTTTTATCAGTGTTGGGGATTGGAATCAACTGTGTGGTGCTTTAGGGATTTGTAAACATCCCTGCTTCCCTCAGTGTCCAATCTCTTTTCGGTAGCTCCAAAGCTCAAGTCATGCTTGGCGATTAGAAGTTGAGTTTCACCAAAGCATCGTGAAATGGTAGCATGATGCTATTCTAGTATAATGTGAATAATCATGGGATCAGAAGATTGGTCATTGAAACTTATGTCTCTTATCTGAGGTCACCTGAACGGTTACTGCAGAAAAGAGAATCAGTTTTCCTCTTCTGTAAAATTAGGAGTTGGGCTAGATGAGCTGAGAAGTCCCTTCCTATGCTGAAATTGTGTGACTACCATATAAACTAAGTAAATATCATAAAAGAATAAATGTAAAATCATTTACTGAATGCACTCAAGCCTTATTAACATAGAATTATAAGTGCATTCTAAATCTATGAAAAGCTAAATGTATGAAATATTATTATAGAAAAGAGATTTTCTTTTTTTTTAACAGAAAATGAGATACCTATGGCATAGATGGTGACCGAACAGAACTTACAAACTAGATTTTCCTTAAATTTTGTCCTAATTTATTATTTGTCACATTATTTCATGTGGAGCAAGAGAAGTTATTTTTAAAGATAAAAGTAGGGGCGCCTGGGTGGCTCAGTCGTTAAGCGTCTGCCTTCGGCTCGGGTCATGATCCCGGGGTCCTGGGATCGAGCCCCGCATTGGGCTCCCTGCTCCCCAGGAAGCCTGCTTCTCCCTCTCCCACTCTCCCTGCTTATGTTCCCTCTCTCACTGTGTCTCTCTCTGTCAAATAAATAAATAAAATCTTTAAAAAAAAAAGATAAAAGTATACAGTAGTGTCCTTTAAACATATTTTAAGACAAAATGAATTGGGACAAAAATTAAACAAAATTAAAAGATAAAGCTCAGTATTTAGCTTGGGAAATCAGAATCCTTGAGAATGATCTGAGGCAATGCCGGAAACAGCATAATTTCTAAATTATTTTTAAGCCCCAAGACTATAGAATCAGAATTTTTTTTTAAAAGAACAAACTCACCTCCTTTGATTTCTCTCAATAACCCTTTTCTCTATGTGTCTTTTACATAGTCATTGGTTCAGTTATTTAGTAACTATTTATTAAAAACCTATTATAGCTATTAGCCAGTACTACGCTAATCGGAGAGATGATAATGTACAAGACACAATGCCCACTTTAAAGAAGCTTCCAGAAATTGAGGGAGAGAAACTGTGTAGAGGCAATTTCAACATGCTGTGGTAAGTGCTAAAATAGGAGTAAGTTGCATTACAGGGGCCTCAAGATGTACGAAGTAGCCCAGGAGAAACATTTTGTTCAGTCTTGGATCAGTCTGGGAAAGCTTTCTAGGGAAAGCTCCAAAACTGAAGTTTTGGCCATTTTTAATGACTCAGAAACCCACCAAAAGGTGGAAGCAGGGGCTGTCTGAAAGAGGCTAGGCATATTTCCTGCAAAGGAACAGTGTGTTCCCAATTCCCGAAATAAGAGGGAACACGGCCCATTTTGGGGAGGAACAGGGTGCCCAGTATGGCTGGCTCACCAACTATAGCCAAGTACTGAAGACAGGGTGGAGATGTGTCATCCTGGATCTTACCATCAATGTCTGATATAGGAGGAAATCAGTAGAAATTATTTGAATGAGTGACTAATGGAAAATGCCAAAAGAAGAGGAAATTTCAAATTATACACATTTTCATTCTGCAAACTTATTGCTTCCATTAAATTGGCACTATATGCTTAAATTGGAATTTGCTGTAAATCTAGCAAATCAAAGTCTGAAAATATTTCTTAGCAAATATTGGGTAGGTATTTGATATAAGGATGGATAAGAATAATTGTAATTAGTACATCAATTGTTTCTTCGTAAGTATGTGTTTTTAAAGTGTTTTAAAATGCTTTAAAATCTGGGTGCCTGGGTGGCTCAGTTGGTTAAGCGACTGCCTTCGGCTCAGGTCATGATCCTGGAGTCCCTGGATCGAGTCCCGCATCGGGCTTCCTGCTCGGCAGAGAGTCTGCTTCTCCCTCTGACCCTCCCCTCTCTCATGTGCTCTTTCTCATTCTCTCTCTCGCAAATAAATAGTTAAAATCTTTTAAAAAAATGCTTTAAAATCATTCATTTTCTTAAGTATTTTAAGCACCCCCTCTGCAAGCTCGAATACAAACTTGATTTGCATCATTTTTATTTTGTTAAAGAGAGAAACTGCTGCCCTGCATTGATAAAATGGCTATATATTCTAAATGGGTGGAATCAAGATGATTAGTTTTTTACTGTATTTTTATTATTATACATTTCCTTCTTTAAACCAATAAGTTGACAAGCATACTAAAAGCATATAACTTAAACTGTAATTAAATTACATTGGCCAAGTTTGTCCATGCTGTCTCACAGTATGTGACCTAAGAAGTCTGTACAATGAACAAACAGAACTTGAAGAAATTAAAATACCATTGTTAAGTGAAAAGCCCTCATAGATCCACATAGAAACAATTCACTCCCCTTCCTTGAAATGCTCTTTTATTTTTTGTTTCTGAGGAGAAAAGCAAAAGGAAAACTGTATTCATTTCCTGTGGCTGATTTAACAAATTACCACAAGCTTAGTGGCTTAAAACAACACAAACTTATTATTTTACAGTTATGGAGGTCAGAAGTCCAAAAGGGATCTTCACTTGGCTAAAATCAAGATGTTGGCAAGGCTGGACCCCTTTCTGGAGGATCTTGAGGAAAATTCATTTTCTTGTCTTTTCTACTCCTTGAGGCTGCCTGCAATACTTGTCTCATGATCCCCTTCCAAGTTCAAAGTCTGCAAAGATGAGTCTTTCTCAGAATACTATCTCTCTGTCTCCTTCTTCTCCATCTGAGGGGCCTTGTGATTACACTGGGCTCATCTGGATAATCCAGGATGATCTCTTTATTTTAACTGATTTCAATTTCAATTTCATCTACAACTTTAATTCCCCCTTATTATGTAATGTAACATATTTACAGGTTGCAGGTATTAGGATGTGGATATCTTGGGAGGTCCTTTATTCTGCCTCCCAAAGAAACTATCAGACTGAAAATGGATTAATTTTTAATCTACCCAATATACTAACTGTATTTTATTTTTGTCCAGTAAGATTTGATTGGAACATGATGCTAGGCTTTCATGTAATCTCAAAGAAGGCATAAGACAAAATTCCTGTCCTCATGAAGTTTGCAGAAATAAATCATAAGGGACAAGGGACTTTCATCACTTTAAGTACTCATTTAGTACAAAAATAATCACTGTTATTATCATTAACCAAGTCAATGTGATAATGTAGGAATAATAATTATATTTCATTGCACGAATCATAATATACTATTAGAAGAGATCAAAATATGTCTTTCATCAATTGGATGATTCATCACTCTATAGAGAAAGCAAAAAATTTGGTCAATCAACTGACTGAGCTACATGATGCTAAACAGCTGAATTAAAGGATCTTTTATTTCATCAGCATACTTTTTTCTCCATTCAAGTGACAGACTCTTGTAGAATCAACTAGAGGTGATGCCAAATTTTCAAAGTTACCTATGGATCCCTCCTTTTAATGTTCTAGGAACAAAAAAATAGTTTGGGGATCATAACCCCCATCTAATTTCCTTCAGAGATATGTATTACAGACTTTATCAAGTTAGCTAATCTTTTTCTTCATACTCCATTTTCTTCCAGAAAAAAAAAAAAAAGTTTAAAATTCTACTTCGAACTTCTCTTCTGAGTGTGCTAATTAAAGTTTCGTTTAAAAAAAATCACTCTTAACTCTTTGTTAGAAAAAAAAGAATTATTTACTTCTCTCAACCTCAAAATGTTATAGAGTTCAGTTAATTAACATATTTTACTTTCTATCACAGTTAATGATGCTGATTTCAGGGGTTGGCTTAACATTCTACTGAGTGCCTACTAAGTGTTAGTACTATTCTAGAAGGTGTGGATATACTAGCAAATAAGACAAACAAGGGGAGACCAAAAACCTATTAAATAAGCCAGAAAAAAAGATCAAATGGTGATAACTGTTAGGCAGAGAATTAAAATGAATGATGTGATCTTGAGTGACTGGGTGTCCAGACTATATGATCAGAGATGGCCTCTCTCAAAACTTGACATTTAAGCTGAGATCTGAATAACCAGAAGAAGCCAATCATGCAGAAATTGGTAGAAGTACATGCCAGTTGTCCACTGGGACCACTAATGGAAGTAAGCATGAATTCAAGCTTGGTGTATTTCAGGTACAGAAGACCAGTAGAGCTATAACATAGGCCAGCAGGCTAGAAGGAAAGTAGTACAAAATGGTCTTAGAGAGATAGCCACAACCAAAATCACAGAGAATTCTGAAAGCCATGGTAAAATAAATGATGGAAATTAACTGAAAATTTTAAAGCAGAAGAGGGTATTATTTGATATACATTATAAAAAGACCATTCTGCCTGCTATGTGAAGGGATCATTAATTGTAAGGGAGGGGGGAGTGGAAGTAGAAGAGCAAACAGGATTTTATTATAGTAATCTAAGTGAGAGATGATGTGATTTGGCTAAAATAATGAATGGAAGAAAAGTGGCTTTGTTTATCTTTGGGGGGTACTACAAAGAGTTTGGTGACTGCCTGGATGGGAAAGAGAGAAAGATAAAAATCAATACCTCACATGTTTTTGAGTTGAGAAAGTGGCTAGAAGATTATGCAATTTATAGTGATAGAGAAGACAAACAGAGGAGCAAGTTGTGGGGCAAATGAAGAGTTCTATTTTGCCCATGTTATATTTGAGATTCTTACTAGACATCTGGGTAGAGATGCAGACTGTATAAATCAGCAAATTTGAGGGAGAGAGCTAGATTAGGGATAAAAATTTTTGATTCATCTGCTGTGGATGGTTTTTGGTATACAAGACTGTATGAAGATATCTAGAGAGAATAACAGGGAAAGAAGAGAGCTTGGGCATAGACAAGGAAACCCCAATATTTATAGTTTAAGCAGAGTAGAGTCAGCAAAGACTTGAGTCCACTGGTGCTGGCAAAAGTGTAGGACAATATAGTGTGGGGACTGGAGGAAATTAATGTCTATTGCATTCAATATTTTGGATTAGGTTCTTTGGAACATGGGAAATGCGTGTGTCTAAGGTCAAACAAAAGGATTTGAAGAGTGATGTGGGAGGGAGAAGACAGAAAAAAACATAAATTAGCAAGCACTAAAAACATAATTATATGATTTCCTTCAGAAGTGCTTAACAGGTAGAGAAACAGAGAAGCTGTCTAAACCAAAGTGGATGTAGTAAAAAAGCAAAGTGGACTTTGAAGGATCTTATAAGAGTGGGAGAAGTGATATCCAAATGGGTCTGAAATCAACAGAGAATTAAGTGAGGTTGGAGAAACTGATGGGTTAAGAGACAAGGAAAGACTCAAAGGATTGAAATTTTATAAGACTGAAATACACGTCTTGTTGGAACAAGAAAACTAAAGCTTCCTTTATGCTACTCCAGGGGAAGTCATTCGTATTAAATTCCTAGAACTGTGTCCACATAGAATAAAATGTGAATAGTGTTTCCTGGAGTCATCCTATGTGGCCTCATTGGAGGAATAGAAGATTGCAGTTAGAGTCTTGAAAAAGAAGTTATGATTTCGGATATGGGATCTTTCTGATGCTGATAGAGAACAGGGTTTGGTTATGTGAATAAGTGTCCGAATTAATTGTAGGGTATTGAATGGACAGTTCATGAACACTAAAGTCATCCAAAAAAGGGGCATGAAAACTGTCACCACAGATGACATGAAAAAATCAGAAAGGCTTAAAGTTAAAAAGAGAAGACACTGAGATACAAAGAGAAAATTATTTAAACAAACATTAATTAGATTTGAAAATATATGAAAAGATAGTGTCATTATTAACCATAATATACTTCAAGGGGGAAAAAAAGGAAGAAAAGAAAAGAAGTGAGGAGAGAGAAATGGAGGGGGGGGGAGGGGGAATAAAAAGAAAGGGAGATAGGTTTTGACAAATTAGGACCAAAAGACTGCTACAGATTATAGCATCTGTCCCCCTTAAATGCATTATTCTCTTAAATGGTCTGTCTTGTTCCCATCTGGTCCATATTCACAAAGCTTCACTGGAAAGCCTTTTAAAATGCAAAATGGATCATAGCACTCACCTTCAATAGTTTCCCATTATCTACAGAATAATGTCGAAGCTCCTTAGTGTGGCAATAAAGGACCCTGATTATCTGATCATTGCCTATTCCTCCAGACACATTTCCCACCACATTCTCCATCATTCCCTTTCAATACAATCACTCTTCCTTCCATACAAACACCATGTTACTTCTTACATTTGTGCCATGCTCAGTCTATTTCTTTTAACTGTGATGTACTTTGAGAACTGCATCACATTCTCTGTGAAACCTTCTCTAATTCTCTACCTGTTCCCTTCGTCCATTTCCTGACATTTCTATACCAAGGAAGAGCCATCACCCTATCTCTTCCTATTCTGTTTTACACTTCTGTATCTTCTACATGCTTCTATTATTCCATATATTCACTTGTATTATTTTTTTTAAACACACATACGTTTATTGCAACATTATTTTTTCACTTGTATTATTTGTTAGCAAAGGTCTCTAAGCTTCTTTAGGGCACAGACATTGTTTCTTTAGAACTTAGCAAAGTGCCTAGAACATAATAGGTGCTCAATGGTATTTGCTGAATAGATGTTATCTAATATAAGAAGGTGGAAGGCTTGATAAAGAACTTATGAAAGATGCTACATAAGATAGAAAGTGAATAGTAATCAGATCAGACTAGAATGTTTTTGATAGTTTTCTATGATTAATTTAACTTAATATAGGTGAACAGTCCTTATCCAAATATGAAGCCAAATCAGCTTCATAATACTGAAACAACTGGATTATAGAAATATAATATGGCAAATATAATATGGCACATATACCATATACATGGCACTACCAATGAGTTCTGGGGCAATATCCCATAATCAAATATGTTGATATGTCTGCCATGACATATATGAATATCCACACTAAATAAACACTCTCTTGTCAGATCCATTTAGATTTTTCACAAAATGAATTACCAAAAATTTATTATATATTTCCAATTATAAAATGACTTACAAAAAGTTCCCAGAACTGTAAATAAGGAATTGTAAATCTGTATGAAAATGCCTTTTTTAGCTACTAGGAAATTCACAGTCAGTACGGTCATAGGAGTTAACTACTATAACTACTGCATTCTCCCTCATTTGATAATAAAATAATGCATTGACACAATGAATCAAATGCAGTAGACACATACATAGATGAATATGAAAGGTTTTTCTTTTTAACATTTTGTATAGTTATGCAGATTAAGTATTTAAGAGAATAAAACAGATAATATAGAACATAGAACTACTCATTACATTCTAAGAAAAGACTTCCTGGACTAATCCATAACTCTCTAGTAACACTTTAGTCTGGTTTCAAGACCACCTTGTTGATACCTTCCGGGTATCACTGTTAGAATGGCTTTAGCTCTAAACCAAGACACAGACTCTTATCTATAGAGAAGGAACTGAAGGTTACTGGAAGGGAGGTGGGGGGGGGGGGGAGGAGGAATGGGTTAAACAGCTGATGGGGATTAAGGAGGCCACTAGTGTTGAGCACCGGTGTTTGTATGTAAGTGATGAATTACTAAATTCTACACCTGAAACCAATATTGTATGTTATATTGTATTAACATATATATGTATGTATTAACATACATATATTGTATGTTAACTAGTTGGAATTTAAATAAAAACTTGGGCAGAAAAAATGGCTTTAGCTCTTTAAATAAAGACGCAATATAAAACTTATTTTCTACTATGCCATTTTCTAAAAATTGTATTTCTTGAACACATATAATGTTATTGGTCTTCATCATCATCAACAGCAAAAATAAAAATAATGAATTTATAGTCCCAGGAAACCCTGATCAATGTTAAATGATGTTTATTTTAAAAAAAGCAAATGCCTTAATAAGCTTCCTTAAAATCTGTATCTCAATAGCTTCTAAATATTTTCTGAGGAGCTTTGATGCTTGATTCATCAGCACTTATAATAACATCTTTAGTTAACTATGAGACATTTTTAAAAGCTAGGTTTTTTTCTTTATTGTCCTCAGGTAAATATTACTTCAGAAAATTTACACAGAAACTGCATAGATATGCCGCAAAAATGGATTCCTTCTCTAATTAATTTATTAATTTGAACATATTTATTGACATTGTTTCAAAGTCAAATCATGTAAATAAACAAGCTATTAAAAAACAAGATTTAATACACCATTTGCAAAGCAACTATTAATGATTTCTTTTATAATATGAATTACTAACATAATAACTAGTCACCCAGAAGTTTAATATCTTTTGTCTATTCTATAAATGCTTTTTATTTTCAGGAAAAAAATTTCCATGAGTTTATTCTCACTGTACAATAATCATTCTATAAATTGTCAAGAAACAATTGTCTCTAGAACGCTTAAGAATGCAGTTATGGATGACCATTCAAATTTATACATTTTTTACATAATTTCTTCTTTGAGGTCCATATCATGTAACAGTAATTTTAGACTCAACGAAGAAAGGAAACTCTCCTTTCATTATATAACAAGTGCCTCAAAGCCAAAGGAAACTTTCAGTTTCCCTGGAAAGTCAGTTAGCGAGCTCTATGTCACAACCACAAAAGCATGCATGACGAGAGACCTCTCCATGCTGCTAACGCTTCTATTGAACCACTTTGCACAGGAGGATGTGGAAGAAAGAAAAGGGATAACAGAACTGTTATAACACCTTACTTCTTGTTTTGTTCTTCTCTATCTCTCCCCTAATGATGGGCATACTGAAAATTAAACCCATCCAGAGGACTGGGACAATTCTACTAAGTTACTCCATTCTTGTGCTAAACACTTAATCCTCAGAATTGGTGATAATCTACACTCAGTCCATTGGTTGGATATCTCAGCCAATTTGGAATTACAACACCATAAAACACTTCACATTTATGGACAGTATTCAAAATAATAAATATATGATCAACGAAATATAGAATTTCAGTTTTAACAAGCTGACTTCACTGTGACACCACCATGCATTTCAAACCACTTCCCTTTAAGTACAACAAATAAGCCATGTTTAAGAATAGAACACTGGTAAATCAGAAAATTAATACTAAAATATTAAATAAAAAATAAAACAAAAAAACCCACATAGACATTTTAGTATCCACCTTTTTTTTTTTTTTAAAGTAGGCTCCACACTGGGCTTGATCTCACAACCCTGAGATCAAGACCTGAGCTGAGATCAAGAGTCAGACACTTAACCGACTGAGCCACCCAGACACCCAGTATCTACCTTTAATCTAGTTCAAGGATACACAGGTATATTTAGTCCCCAGACACAATGTTTATTTTTTCAGCAGCAAAGCAAGTAAATGCTGTCAAATCAGACAAGACTCCAAATTGTCATCATGACAAGTTCATCTCAGATTGTCAATAGGCCACATATTTCTCTCAGATACTTCTGTGATCCAGACTCAGTAACCTGTCCCCTTACAAACCCTGACCTACCCCCTCATTCTCCCAAAGCTATAAGGGATCCAAAATGAGAAAAAAAAAAAAAAGACTTTTTCAGAAATCTTTTGGTTAAGAAAATTCTTTTAGTTAAAAAGCAATAGCCATAAAGTGCTTCTACCAAGATGTATCATAATAATGAAATAAGTGAGATGGTGAAGAGAGGAAGTTTTAGAGCAAAATGAAGACTAGCAATAATAAAATAAATTATTACTTGAATTTTTCTCATATGAAAAACTTTTGAAGTATCTCTTTCAAATTTTAGAGAGCAGTAATAAATTAGCCCTTATGCTATGTAAATCTGACTGAAAAATCAGAATTCCCCCTCCACCCAAAGGTATATGAATGTGGGATAGATATAGATACAACCTACATCTGTATCTATGTCTGTATCTATATCTAAATAAATGGATTTATTTTCTCCAAATTGTTCCCATATTCAAGGAGTATAATACCAATTCTGTTTTCTCTGCAATTTTACCCTATCTTCTTATGGTGTGTATTCATTCTTCCAGGAGAGAAAACTCACATGTTAGCATAGAGGGGCAAGGTCATGGGAGGAAGGGGGATGGCTGGCAGGACAGAGATCTCTAAATTAAAAAAAAAATAATGAGATATTTTCCTGATACGTTAATATATCCACATGTATGGTCACTAGATGTGGTACAGCAGCAAGTTTTCCAAAACGTCATAGATATGAAAAAGTTGGAATAAGCATTTTTTGTGTAAGTGGTCTAATATAAGAAAACAAGCTGCTATTTTATATATCTCTGTAGATGCTCATGATTTGATGGACAAAATGTCTAGAACAATTGGACAACAAAGTGACATAAATCCCAACAGTATAAAAATATATCTTTTA
Organism: Neomonachus schauinslandi; assembly: GCF_002201575.2. Classification (NCBI taxonomy): domain Eukaryota; kingdom Metazoa; phylum Chordata; class Mammalia; order Carnivora; family Phocidae; genus Neomonachus; species Neomonachus schauinslandi. The sequence continues at coordinate 81,898,854 of NC_058407.1, read as the reverse complement.
CCTACAGTATGTCCAGAATCAATCTTTGTGAAGGATGATTATAGTTTGACCTGAGATCTGTCAAGTATATTTTCTTCCAAGAAGTCCCTGGTGCTTCCAAGCACAGTCTCTGCTGGGGATACATTATAGGCTCCAAAATGAACAGAATGTTAAAAACTAACAAGATCTGTGAGAGTCTTTTCTTGGCAAATTTGACAACAATTAGTGTCTATTAAGTTTTTATTAACCACATAATAAATGAAACAGAGGACATGATATTTAAATGTATATATTTGACATATAGCAAGAAATATTATGAATATTAATACTAATGGAAAAAATAAATGCTTAAGAGAGAGAAATTGAAATTAACTTGTCATTACTCCTCATTTGCCCACCTGAACCAACTCAGGCATATATGTATTTTTTTCTAAGGAATCCAAGGGTGGATATTTTACTTCTTAAAAATCTCTATTTTTAGAACACACTTCTCCATCATCTTCCCCTACATCCAGGCACCATGACAACTTGTTTTAAGCACTAATTGTTATTTTTTCTATTCTTATCCACTGAGACTCCACCTTCCTTGAGTATTGACAGAGCAACTAGAACTATTCACCTTAAGTGAATCTGATTATATCACCCAGGATCATATATGCCATATTTTTGGATGAGAACCTACAAGGCGAAGCACGGTCTTCCCACTTTTACCTCTCCAGTCTGATCTTGTACCCGTGCTCTCTTACTCTTTGAAACAGTCACATGAGTCTTCATTGAGTCCTTTGAGTTCACCATACTTCTCTGTCATGAGATTTTTGCAAATAGTATCTTCTCTGTCTGGGAAGATCTTCCTGCTCTTTCATTGCCTAATTAACTCAATGGCTTCAGTTATCACTCCCCAGAAAAGCTTTCCTATGGCTCTTCTCCACAGAGCTACAGCTCTGTGAAACCCTGCTTCGTAGTACAGTGTCATGGGTACATTTTGTTAGTTTGTGTGATTATATGATTAATATATACATATTCCCCATTAGAATGAAAATCCCAAGAATGAAGGTAGGATTACTCTTCCTTCTCACAATTGAGTTTCTATGCCAGTAGAACACTTGGCATATACTAAGTACACAAGAAATATTATTTGAATGACTGAATGAACAAAATTGGATGAAATGAATGAGATGGTGCACTTACTATATTCCTCATCTTCACTGTTTGATAACATACGTTTTTCAGCATAAATAACCAAAGAGTGATCACATTCAAGACCTATTATCAGCCCTTTAGAAAATTATCTTTTTCTTGTGGCTTTCAATGAACTAAAAGTATTGGAGGTTAAATGGAGACAGTCTAAACCCATGCTCTTCCAACAGACAAACAGAAAACATGTTTAAACTAGAAAGCTTACTCACGTTAACTAATAAGTTAAAGCTATTAATATCTGTGTGGTGTTGGGGCGCCTGGGTGGCTCAGTCGTTAAGCGTCTGCCTTCGGCCCAGGTCATGATCCCAGGGTCCTGGGATCGAGCCCCGCATTGGGCTCCCTGCTCGGCGGGAAGCCTGCTTCCCCTCTCCCACTCCCCCTGCTTGTGTTCCATCTCTCGCTGTGTCTCTCTCTGTCAAATAAATAAAATCTTTAAAAAAAAAAAATCTGTGTGGTGTCAAATTGCTACAACTATAACAACAGGAAGAAAAAGATAATCACATCTTCAAATATGAAAGAAAAACAACAATGCTCAGTACCTGAATTCCAAAGGTAATCAGATCTTATTTTAAAATTGCTATTTACAAGGATGGGGGTCAGTACATTAAAGCAAATATCCTGCTTATAGTAGTTACACATTATCCACCTAGGAAATTTTTCCAGGTATGGATTCTGAAGTGGACATTTCCTTTATTTTTATTTGTTAATTTTGTTTAAATTAATTAACAATTCCCTTTTTTTAATCTTTACATATATTGTTTAAGAAATATGTGTTTACATAGAGTAAAGGCAAACCTACAAAATAAGGTATAGTAGAAAAGTCTAACTTCTACCCTTTTCTATTTCTCCCCTCCACAGAAAAATCACAAAATATGGTACGCCTTTGATTGTTAAATAAATAAGATGTCTACATACAAATATTTAGATATCTCAATATCCTTCCCCTTTTTCTTGGTTAAATAGCGACATGCAAAAATCTCTTCATCTTGCTTTTTTTTCTACTTAACAGTAAATTCCAAAAATCACACAACAAATAAATGTGTGTGTACATATATGTACATGTATATAAAATTATGTGCACATATATGTATAATTGTATATATATTTAATGTTAGATACTTTAGTAGATATGTAGTGGTAGCCTAGTGTGGTTTTAATCTCTATATCCCTAATGGACAGTGCTGATCATGTTTTCATGTGTTTATTTGCCATCTATCTTATTTAATGAAGTGTCTGTTCAAAATATTTTCCCCATGTTTTTAATTGGGTTATCTGTATTCTTATTATTGAGTATTTTTGACCTACAAAAATCTGTTTATAATCAATATACACAACTTTGGAGAGAAGTATACATTTGTGAAACCATCACCACAATCTATGCCATAAACCTATCTAGCATCTCCAAAAGTCTCCTACTTAACTCTTATTTATTAGTACCATTATCATTTTTTTGTAATAAGAACACCTAACATAATATTTACCTTCTTAACAAAAATTTTAAGTATGTAGCATGGTATTAACTATAGGTACTATGCTGTACAGTATATCTCTAGGACTTGTTCACTTTGTATAACTGAAATAAAAGGTAGACATTATCAGTAACAGGTTAAAATTCTAAATGGAACAAAGTCCAATGTGAAGTTGGACCATGCAAATTCTTTTAATGTATTTTATCTTGAGATATAAGCCACCTCAAATCTGTGGAATTTAAGACTATAAATATAGGGAGAAGTTTATTTAATTCATTTTAGTTATTAGAATGACTATTTAATTCAATATAGATCTACATTATTAGCTGTTTGAGTAAAATGAATAAGGGCATGGCAAATTCAGGACATTAAATGATATCATGTAACACATAGTAGAAGATATTGTTGTACTGAGAAAAGACCATTACTTAAATTCCAGAGACCTGAAATCTAATCTATGGATTGTTCTATAATTTTAGTTTAAAAGTTGAAGAAGAATGGAAGGTGCTCAACATTACAAATCACTAGGGAAATGTAAATTAAAACCACAACAAGATACTGCTTCACACTCACAAAGATGACTATGGTAATTAAAAAAAAAAAAGGAAAATAAGTGCTGATGAGAATGTGGAGAAATTGGAACACCCACACATTGCTGGTGAGAATGTAAAATGGTAGAGCTTCCATCAAAAAGTTTAGCAGTTCCTCAAAAAAGTTAAACATAGAATTACCCAACAATCCTACTCCAAGGGATATATCCCAAAGAATTGAAGATAAATACTCAAACAATTATTTGTATATGAATGTTCATAGTAGCACTGTTCACAGTAGTCAAAAGAGAGAAACAACCCAAATGTCCACAAATAGATGAGTATATACACATAGCAGTCCCACCCCCAGCCCCTGCCTGGTCCATGGGTTAGCTTTCCATGATTTCGGTTACTTTAGTCAACTGTGGTCCAGAAACAGATTATTTTCCTTCTGACTTATCATCAACAGGTCAGTAGTAACCTAACTACTACATCAAAATGCCCATGTCATTCACCTCACTTCATCTCATCATGTAGACATTTTATTTCACATCATCACAAGAAGAAAGATGAGCACAGTATATACAATAAGATATTTTGAGAAAAAGAGACCACATTCATGTAACTTTTACTTTATTATGTTGTTATAATTCTTCTATTTTAGTTATTGTTGTTAATTTCTTACTATGCCTGATTTGTAAAGTTTACCATAGTTATGTATGTATGGGAAAAAACATAGTATATATGTTTCAGTACTATCCACAGTTTCAGGCATTCCCTGGGGGTCTTGGAACAGATTCTCTGCAGATAAAAAGGACTACTAAATATATATTTAATGAAATATTACTCAGCCATAGAAAGGAATGGAGCACTAATACTAATGAAGTACAAATATGACCATGTAGATGGGTCTCAAAAGCAATATGCTAAGTGAAAGAAGCCAGACACCAAAGATTATATATTGTATGATTCCATTTATATGAAATATCCAGACTAAGTAAATCCATAAGACAGAAAGCAGATTTGTGGTTCCAGAGGCTAGTGGAATGGGAGAATAGGGAGGGACTGCTTAATGGGTTCAGGGTTTTCTTCTGGAGTGATGAAAATGTCTTGTCTAGAGCTACATAGGAGTGCTGGCTGCACGACATTGTGAATGACCATGCTTCTAAATTGTATACTTTAAGGTGCCTAAATTTTTGATATGTGAATTTTAACTTAAAAAAATGAAGAAGAGCTTTCCTACATGGCTAAGTAAAGGGTTCAATAAGTCTCCATAAAAAGCAACAATAAAACTGGATAAAATTATCAAAAATAATCATTTAAGAGCTCTGAAAATTGACCAAAGCTATACAAAATTGTAGTGAAATGTTTACTCAAAAAACAAAACAAAATTAAAAAAAAGAACCCTACTAAATATCAGGGAAACAGTGGAAGTCTGTGTAGTATTTTATCTTGGAACTGCTTTCACCCTCTTCACCAGCTCCCAGCTCCTTTTGCTCTGTTTCTACCAGGGCATGGCAAACTCTCAGGAACATCAGCTTTCCTAACAGACAGGGAAGAACTGACTTGGAACAGAACTTGAAAAGGCCCATGCCCAGAGGTGTTGTCAAAAAGAATAGCAATCTCTGTGGCAAACAGTCAGGGAAGGCTGAAATCATAGCTTACATGACTATACAATACTGGCTGGGGTAAAAAAAAAAAAAAAAACAGATCTGTGGACAATCAAAACTTTTATAGGGAAATACAGCAAAAGAGATAGCCATTAAGGGCTTTGATAAACTCCCACATACCCTTGGGAGTCTTGAAGGCTGTGAACATGATCGCAAGATTGTGGAGCTAGTCCTAGCTAGCCCTAGCTATTGTATTTGCTCATGCTTTGTCTAAATGTGAGGCCTTGCACATGTGGAAAGTAAAAGCTGGGGCAGATTCATAAACTGCCTGAACTTTGCGTTCCTTGTCTCATGCACAGATCCATTGGCAAAGGGTAGAAAGAAGTCTTACTGACTCAAGATATTTAAGGACAATTTCTGATCAATCATTGTTTAACCACTAAATTAATCTAGGGGAAACCTAGAAAGCCAGATTAAAGAAAAAATAATTAATTAAAAACACAAGGAAGAGACAATAATTCACACTGAGTGCAAGATAAAAGCCACCAAATTAGTTCAGGTAAATCACTAAACAAATAAACAATAACATCAACAACGACTCCCAAAGGTTGGTGGAAAAGAGGTAAATCAGAAACCAGAGTTACTATAATATATTATCAAATTGTCCAGTTTTAACAATAAAATAGCAGGACCTGCAAAGAAACAGGAAACTGTGACCCATACACCTGGAAAAAAAACAGTTCATAGAAACTGTCTCTTAGGAGCCCCAGATACTGAACTTGGCACACAAAAAGTACAAAATGATAGTTACAATTATGTTCAAAAAATTAAAAGAAAAACATATTTTAGAAGAAAAGAAAGTTTGACAGCATTGATTTTTCAAATATAGAATAGCAATCAAAAGGTTAAATTATCATTATTTTTTAATGGAAAGTTTAGATTTGGAAAAATGTAGTTAAGTGAAATGAAAAATTTACTGGTGGAACTCAACAATAGATTTGACTACCCAGAAGAAAGAATCAGTTCATTTGAAGACAGATAAATAGGGATTATCTAATCTTAAGAAGGGGGGGAGATTGAGGAAATCTGAACAAAGCCTCAAAGCCCTGGGTGGGGCGGGGGGAACTTTAAATGCACCAACATATGGGTAATTGGAGTTCCAGAATGAAAGAAGAAAAGAAAGCAGCTGAAAAAATATTTGAAGAAATAATGGCCAATGAACTTCCAAAATTTGCAAAACCACATAAATTTAATACCCAAGAAGTTCAACAAACATCAAGTAAGATAGACAAAACAGATCCAAATCTAGAAACATTAACAGTCAAGCTATTAAAATTGAAAGAACGAGGAAATTTGGCCATCAGGGAAGGGAAGATGACTCATTTAAAGGAAACCACAGTAAGTTTAACAACAGAAATTTCAAAAGAAACAATAGAGGTGGAAGGCAGAGGAATAGAGTATTTATATAGGTAAATACAAAATATACATGAGCATGTGTGTGTGTGCACATGTGCACACATGCCCCTTTGTTTCTCTTAGGCAATTTAAAAGACAACTGCATAAAGTAATAATTGTAATAATAAACTATAAGCAAAATGCTAGGTGGGGCAGGGGGAAAGCCCTGTCAACTGAGATTTTTATATCCTGCAAAACTATCCTTTAAAAATGAAAGTGAGGGGCGCCTGGGTGGCTCAGTTGGTTGGGCGACTGCCTTCAGCTCAGGTCATGATCCCAGGGTCCTGGGATCGAGTCCCGCATCGGGCTCCCTGCTCTGCGGGGAGCCTGCTTCTCCCTCTCCCACTCCCCTGCTTGTGTTCCCTCTCTCGCTGTGTCTCTCTCTGTCAAATAAATAAATAAAATCTTTAAAAAAAAAAATGAAAGTGAAATAAAAATATTCCCAGATTAGCTAAGAATGAGAGAAGTAATTATTAGTACACCTTTCATACAGGAAATACTAAAGAAATTCCTTTGGGCTGAAAACAAATAACATCAAATGGTAACTTGATTCCATATAAAGAAATAGAGCACTATAAAAACAGTATAAACATAAGTGCTATTTCTTATTATTTTTTGTTTTTTATAAAAGATAATTTCATAAAACAATAACAATAGAATAATTGCAAAGCTGTATTTTTAGGCTCATAGCATATGGAATTATTTATATAACTATAAATAAAAGTGTAAGTATATGTACATATAAAGAAGGTGGAGGAAATCAAGATGCAATGGAGCAAGAAAATTAGAGCAGATAAGCAGATGGTAACTTTAATTCATGGAAAGAAATGAAGAGCACCAGAAAAGGTAAATATGTGACTTGATATGGAAAATTTAAATATATTTTTCCTTTTTCCTCTAAACTTTTTTAGAAGGTATAAAATTGCCTAAATCAATAATTATAATAGTGTATTGTTAAATGCATTATATATATATACACATAATACATATTATAATAATAGCACAAGAAAGGGGAAAAATGGAACTATATTGGAGCAGAATATCTGTATTTTATAAGAATTAGGTTAGTATTAATCTGAACTAGATTGTGATCATATAAAATGTGTAATGTAATCTTCAGAATTATTAATAAATATATAGAGAGAGAATTTAAAGACACTGGAAGATATGTATATACCACATAGAAGGAAGTAAAGGATGAAAAAAAGAAAAGATAAAATATAAAAAAAAAACAAATAGCAAAGAGACATACTTTAGATTCAAAGACCTAAATAAGTTGAAAGCAAACTGATGAAGAAGATATGCCATGTAAACAGGAATCATAAGACAGTCAAACCGGAATTAGCAAGGGTATAGAAGAGTTGAAGAGTACTATCAAAAAACTGACCTAAAATCTATAGATCATTTCTCCCAGCACAATATACATTCTTTTCAAGTGCACATGGAACATTCTCCTTAATACACTGTATGGTAAGCCATTATAAAAGTCTTAATGATTTTTAAAGATCTGAAATCATATAAAGTATGTGCTCTGACCAAAATGGATTTAAATTAAAATCAACAACAACAAAAAATTTAGGAAATCAACGAATATTTGACAATTAGAAACATGTTTCTAAATAACCCAAAGATCAAAGAAGAAATCACAGAGAAAATTAAATATAGTGTGAACTAAATGAAAACAAAAAATAAAATACATTTCTGGGATACTACTAAAATAGTGCTTAGAGGGGCACCTGGGTGGCTCAATCAGTTAAGCATCCAAATCCTGATTCCAGCTCAGATCGTGATATCAGGATTGTGAGCACTGGGCTCCATGCTAAATTCTCTCTGTATGCCCCACCCCCCCAAAATAAATTAAAAATAAACATGTAAATAAATAAATAAATAATAAAGTAGTGTTAGAGGAATTTTATAGCTGCAGTTTCCATCTTTAGAAAGTAGAAAAAGAACAAATTAACATAAAGCAAGCAGAAGGCAAGAAATAAGAGTAGAACTCAGCAAAAATAGAGAATAGAAAAATAAGAGAGAAAAATCAATGAAATCTGATTCTTTAAAAAGACCAATAAAATTGACAGACCTGTAGCTAGACTGGCCAAGATAAAAAGTGAGAAAACACATGTTATGAAAATCAGGAATTAATGTGGAAATAACACTACTGATCTTATAGAAATTCAAAGTATTGTAAAAAATCCAATCAAAAACTTAATGCCAACAAATCAGACACTTAGAGAAAATGTACACATTCCTAAATAGACACAAAATATCAAAAATGAATCATGAAGAATCAGAAATATCTGAATAGACCTATAATTATTAAAAATTTGAATTAGTAATTAAAAATCTTCCCACAAAGAAAAACTCAGCCCTAGATGGCTTCACTGGTGAATTCTATCATTTAGAGAAGAACAAAACCAAGCCTTCCCAAACTCTTCCCAAAAATAAGAGAGAGGAGAATCAAATCATTGCAAGAAAAGAAAATGACAGACCATATTCATCATGTATACAGACACAAAAATTCTCAAAAATATATTAGCAAACTTATCCAGCAACATATATAAAGAATTATACACCTTAAGTGAAATTTATCCCAGATATGCAAGGTTGGTTTAATAATTAAACACCAGTTATTGTAATATACCATATTAATAGAACAAATGACAAAAAAATGCATGACCATCACAGTGGCTGTGCACCCCCAAAAAAAGTTGACTAAATCCAGCAACTGCTCATTATAAAAATTCTCAATCAACAAGGAATAGAAGGAAACTTTCTCAACACTAAAAAAGGCATCTAGAAAAAAGAGGAAAAAAAACCCCACACCTAATATTATACTTAATGGCAAAAGATTGAATACTTTCTCCTAAGATCAAGAATAAGTTAAGGATGTCTGTGCTCCTGATTTCCATTTAACTCCATTTAGCCAGTGCAATGAGTTAATATAAATAAAAGTCATCCACAGAGGAAAGTAAGAAGTAAAATAGCCTTTATCTGCAGGTTATTTGATCATATGTATAGAAAATCAGAAGAAGTTGATAAAAACTGCAAAACTAATGACTAAGTTCAGGAAGATTGCTGAATACAAGATCAATATACAAAAATCAATTATATTTCTATATACCAGCAATAAATAACCTGAAAATGATTTCATCCACAGTGGCATCAAAAATAAAATATTAAGGAATAACTTTGACAAAGGAAGTGCAAGACGTGTATACTGAAAACTATCAAATACTGCTGAGAGAAGTTAGAGAACAAATAAATAGAAAGACATTCCATGTTCACAGATTGGGAGAGTCAATGTATTAAAATGGAAATTCTCCTTAAATTTATCTACACATTACACACAATTCCTATAAAAATGACAGCAGGCTTTTTTTTTTTTTGGTAGGAATTCACAAGCTGATTATACAATTTATATGGTAATGCAAAGGACACAGAATAACAAAAACAAGTTTGAAAAAAGAACAAAGTGGGAGGACTTAGACTTTTTTTATTTCAAGGCACAATGTAAAGTTACAGTGATCTAGACATGTGTTGGCAGTGGTATAAAGTTAGACACAGATCATCACAACACAATTGAGAATCTAGCAATCAACCTGTATATTTATAGTCAATTGATTTTTGACAAACGTGCCAAGGCAATTCAAAGGAGAAAGCAGAGTCTCTTCAACAAACAGTGCTGATACAATTAGATTTCCATGTGCTATAAGATGAATTTAGACCCTCACATCAAAAGCAAAAAACGTTCACAATTGATTATGGACCTAAATGTAAAAACTAAAGTCACAAAATGTTTAGAAGAAAACAGGAAAAAAACCTTTCTGATCTTAAAGCATGATACATAAAAGAAAAAAAGTGATAAACTGAACTTTATCAAAATTAAAAACGTTTATTCCTCAAAAAATACCATGAGGAATATGAAAATATAAGTCACATACTGGGGACAAAACCATTTATAAGTCATATTTAAGGTAAAGGATTTCTGTCTAGAATATAGAAAGAACTCATAAAACTTAATAAAACAAGTAGTCCAATTAAAAATTCACTCGAGATCTGCATATACATTTCACCAAAGAAGATAAAAGCTAAATATATCTACATATAGGGGCACCTGGGTTGCTCAGTCGTTAAGCGTCTGCCTTCGGCTCAGGTCAGGGATCCCAGGGTCCTGGGATCGAGCCCTGCATCAGGCTCCCTGCTCGCAGGAAGCCTGCTTCTCCCTCTCCCGCTCCCCCTGCTTGTGTTCCCTCTATCGCTGTGTCTCTCTCTGTCAAATAAATAAAATCTTTAAAAAAATAAGTAAATAAAAAATAAATATATCTACTATAGATGCTCAAAAACATTAATCATTAAAGAAATGCAAATTAAAACCTCACTGAGATGCTACTTGATATCCACAATGATGGTCATCTAAAAGACAGACAATAAAAAACTGTTGTCTAAAATGTAGACAAACTAGAACATGCATACACTGCTTATAGGTATATAAAATAGTATAGCAACTTTCGAAAACAGTTTGGCAATTTTGTTAGTGGTTAAACACAAATTTATAATGAAACCCAGTAATCCACTCCTAGATATCAAACCAAAGAGATGAAAACATATGTCCACTCAAAGACTTGAATGTGAATGTTACAGCAGAATTATTTGTGATAGCCAAAAAGCGAAAAAAAGTCCAGTTTTATCAGCAGGTGAAATGTCTATTCATTCAATAGAATATTATATGGCAATAAAAAGTAACAAACAACTGATGCATGCTAATATCTGTATGGAGTAACCTCAAAAACATTACACAAAATGAAAGAAGCCAAATCCAGAAAACTATATATTGTATAATTCCAATTATATAAAATGTCCAAAAAACCCAAATCCATTAGGATAGAAAATAGATGATTAGTTGCCTGGATCTGGAGTTAGGAAGAGAGACTGACTGTAAATGGGTATGAAGGATCTTTTTTTTTTTTTTTTTTAGGATTTTATTTATTTATTTGACAGATAGAGACACAGCAAGAGAGGGGACACAAACAGAGGGAGTGGGAGAGGGAGAAGCAGGCTTCCTGCTGAGCAGGGAGCCCGATGCAGGGCTCGATCCCAGGACCCTGGGATCCATGACCTGAGCCGAAGGTAGACGCTTAACAGCTGAGCCACCCAGTCACTCCATGGGTATGAGGGATCTTTTGAGGATGATCGAAAGGTTTCTAAAATTGGATGGAGATGATGATTGCACAGCTCTACAAATCTGCTAAAAAAAAATCACTGAATAATATGCTTACAATAGGTGAATTGTGAAATATGTAAATGACATCTCAATGAAGCTTTTACAAATTATTGAAGAAGAGAAACTTGAATGATCTTTAATCAGATGATTATTGGAAGAGTCATCTGTAATATAGAACCCATTTTTTTTTTCAGGTAAGTATTCTGACTCTTTTCCTCACTACTAAATATCAAATTCATGTTGAAAATGTAACCCTTTTGGTCACATCTAGCCACATTCTCCTTTGAGTTACCTGTTAACCATGTTTCCGCCTCAGAGCCTTTGCATCTGCAGCTCCCTCTGTCTGGCATGCAATTCCAGAATTAGTATGACATCTTCATGGCTCATTCCTTCACTTCATTAAGTACTCTGAATTATCACCTCTTTGAAGAGGACTTCTCTAAAGTAGGCGTTCTATACTCTTATCCTCTTTAGTTTACATGTTTTTTCCTTACTATGTTTCTTTAAAAGCCATTTTAAATAACAGATGTGCCCTGGAATAGTATCTGGCACATATTAGGATCTCAACAAATATTCGTGGCATGAATAAATCATGTCACAGATACAACCATCATCATGAACAATAGAACTTGAAGCTATCTTTTAGAGAAGTTTTATAAAATACAGAGAGGATAATTAAACAGAAGCAAAAAAAAATGTACATCTTTCACTAGCTATAACATAAATTATCAAAGCTTGGAAAGATTTACTATATATTCACTTCCCGAAATTTTCCAATGGAACAAAAAAGAGAGGGGAAAAAAAAATCTCCTAATGGGTGCTTGAACACTGTATTTGCATCTGGAATAGTTTTGCATTGATATCCATTCTGGATTCATTCCTTTGGCTAGGTTTATTACTGGTTGATTTAAATGGGCTATTGATGCCCAGGCCTTTGTAGTAATCATCAAGAAAAGAATTATTTTCCTGACCCAGTCAGTGAATAGGAAAGCTTTTGTCAGAGCTTCCCATGGTCACTCTTATGGACATAAAGAGAATCCCCATCTTTTCATCAGGATGGTAGTACAGAAAGAATATTAAAATAGGAGATCATCTTGAAAAAGAAGGTAAGAGAACTCTTTTCACATTATCTTGTTAATGATTTAATGATTAAGCTCAAGACGTTAAGAGAACAAAAAACTGGAGAAAATTAGTGGCATAATGCTTTCCCTGTTGCTGTCCTTACTTGTGCAGTCAATTCCATTATTATGCATTCCTGGTTTCTCACTCTCTCCTCTATTACTGCTTTTTAAGGGAGGGGCAGTAATCTGTGTATGTGTGTGTTTGTGTGTGCATGCGTGAGTGCATGCATGCCTCTGTGTGTGTGTGTGTGTGTGTGTGTGTGTGTGGTTAGGGGGTTTAGTGGGAGAAACTGAACATAGTTACCCAGCTCCTTCCTCTTCTTTCTCTTGGCAGGTGGATACATGCAGGGATCACAAGTTCTGCGTGGTTCTGTCCCTGTGGAAGGAGGCCTGTCCTCTGTCCATTCCTTCTACAATTGGGTGGGCAAATCTGCCTAATTCTGGCATTCAGTGTTAATTCCCTGCCCATATTCTCTGGTATCACCTTTATCAGTAATAATCATAATCTCTAAAAGCCCTCATCTATCTTACTGCTTTGCATAATGGCCAGTTTACAAAAAAATTAGGCAGGGACGATCTTTTCATTAGTCCTCATCAAACAACCCTAAATATGTCTTAATTGACTAGTGCTAATATCTTAACCGATAAAACAGAGGCAGTGAGAATTAGGGAGTAGGCAGTAAGAATTAAGGAATCCCTAAGTCTTAATACTTAGTACTTAATACCCATTTTTTTAATTATTTTATAATGTGTGTGTTGTCTTAGTTACTAAATGGTCTTGCAAAGTCTTTCTAATTAAGTTTAAGGAATTGCCTAAGGGGAAAAAAAGGATATCTTCTGTGATATAAACTTCTTAGATATTTTTAAGTATAGCTGCCACTCAGTAAGCTGAGAATGATGACTACAGAGACCAGAAAATATCTGAAATAAGAAACTAAGATTGTTCTTTTTCCAGTCTACTAATTTAGGGACAGTTTGATCCAAACCATTTGAGATGACAGGAGTGAAAAATGGATGAAAAACTGATGAAGCTACTTTTACCAAAACATTTTTAAGGATTTTCGGTGCACATTTTCTAGAATATTATGCCAAATAAACAACTATTCTAATATAAAGGACCCATAGTATCAATTATTATCACTGTCAATCAGAGAATGAAAGCATTCTACAATGGGTCCTGACAGAACTATTATGATTGTTTCTGCAATGTTTGAAATATGTAAATGAAGACACTTCAAGAAGATTTTGACACAACAGGTTTAACAGATAGAGCCTAATTATGTCAGTCAGTGGAATTCAATTACCAGGAAGAACGGATGGACATCCTAGATGCAAAACTTGGTTTATATCTGCACATATATTTTTAAGATCTAGTTCCAAACAGAAAAGAAATCTAAGCTCTCAATTCCCTGAGATTCTATTTCTAAGGGATTATGATCCTCCATTTTACTATTAACCAGAAAACTAAGTACTCAAGATATTAGAAAAATATACCATTTTCAAGAGGATAATTTAAATATTTAAATTTTGAATTTCTTGTAGGTAAATTTCTATGTTATTAAATAAATTCCTCCCTAAAAGTCATATGTGGCTAGTACTTAAAAGGGAGGATGGTAGCTAGTCTCCAAAGATGGCCCCCAATGAATGTTGCTTTCTGGTATTCATACCCATTGTGAACTCACCTGCCCTTAATCTGGGTTGGCCCTGTGATTTACTTTTTGGCCAACAGAATGAAGCAGAAGTGATACTGCATGACTTTCAAGGCTAGGTCATAATAAATCGTACAGTCTTCTCTGGAAGAAGCTTGAAACTTCCATTATCTTATGAAAGCCAGAAAGAAAATGGAAGCTTAAAGACAGCATATGACCATTAATAATTTTCTTTATGTTTAAATTTTTATAAGCCAGAGAAATCAAGTCACATTTTATCTAAGAATATTTTAAAATATTTGTTTGGTCAAAATGGTATTGTATCCCACCCATTCCTAATACCTTCCCCCAAATATTTCACAAGAAATAAGACACAAGTTTTCTAAATTAAGACACAAGTTTTCAAGAGATAAAGAAGGAACAACAAGGAAAGTAAAGATTTCTCTCTGGAATTATTTTGTGGGTCTCATGTTCTTCCAAAGAAATTACCTTCCAATCTCTAGCATGGTCCTCACCATCTACTGTTTCATTTATATATATATATATATTTTTTTTTTTTTAAGATTTATTTATTTGAGAGAGAGAGAGAAAGAGGCGGGACAGAGGGACAGAAAGATAATCTTAAGCAGGCTCCATGTTCAATGTGGAGCCAGACTCGGGGCTTGATCTCATTACCCCAAGATCGTGACCAGAACCGAAATCAAGAGTCGTACGCCTAACCAACTAAGCCACCCAGATGCCCCCATCTAGTATTTCTTTACCTCATTCAATCATCCAAATCTAGTCTAAGAAATAGGACTATTTTCCATACATTTCCTCATAATAAAACCACTTCTCAATCAAAGCAACAAAATTTATCAAAACTACTATATGCCAGGAACGATTCTACTTCTCATTATTTGATACATTTGCTGAAGTTTTCAGTCAAGATAAACTTACCACTTTTTGACTTCCCTCCCTACTAGGATGTAGTTCCACAGGAGCAGTGATCTTTGTCAGTTTCGTTTACTGATTCACATCCCAAGATGTATCCTTGAAACGATGCCTGGCACATACAGGTACTCAATAAATATGTGTCAAGAAAAGTAATGATTATGTGTGTATGTTTGGGGAGACACACAAAAATGAAATAATCAGCAGTGATACACTGCACTGCATCCTGAGAGGTATGATTACAATAAGAAAAAAAATGTTATTAATAAGGGCAGAAATAGGAGGTAGCAGTGCCTTTGACTAAATAGGACATACAAGAAATTAAGCCAAAGGACTAACAATCAGCCCCAGAACAAGGGAAAAAGAGAGCTTCTGTTTTAAATAAAAATTGCCATTGCTACCAGTTACTACGCATTTCTTAGAGAATCTTTCTTTAGCAATGAGAATAATGTTGAAAAATATTAATAGCATTTTGATGCCAAAGATGCCAGTAGACGGAATTCCAAATGACATATAACGGCTACCCACTTTTTTTCTTGTTTTAACAGTATTAGATGTATCAGAGGGAAATCATAACAATGATATAGCAATCAAGGGAAATATTCTCTTTAGAAAATTATTTATAATATGGTAGGGTTACTTATACATAAGCAGAATTGGTTATTTGCAGAATGTCTACAGAAATCACTCAAAATTTAAAAACAGAAAACAAGATTCGTTATAATGTATATGTGTACACACACCTGCATGCTCCTGCACACACACACACACACACACACACTCAGATTCACCTCACCTACATATAAAACCACCACCATAGTGACTCATATCAATGACATGATCTTGGTCTCCTACTTTCTAAGGATTGGAAAATATGTTTTATTTTTACTAACTTTATAAATGAACACTTTGTGACTAAATTTCCTTGTTTTTATCCTTTCCATCTATTCTCGCTTTCTTTTTTTATTTCTCCAAAAAAAGAGGATTCCATCTTTTTTTGTTAACAACTTTTATTTTGTGGAGTAGGAGGGAATATTGACAGCTCTGGCCCATTTTTAGAGTTGTTCCTTTGTGGTAACAACTCCTTTGTTGCTCATTCTACTTGCTGTGCCTGCAACCTTATTCATGCCTGAATTGACTGGAGATAAAATCACCTTAACACTGGAGGCACAGGTTAACAGTAAGTGTTCTAAAGTAACAATTAAGGATAAATAAACTGCAATAGGTGATGAGTTTCATTCTGGATAAGCGTGCATCAGCCCACCCATTATCTTGGTCAACTTTTAAAATTATACTTAAATTGGGAGGTTTTTTTTTTTTTTTTAAGAATGGTATTAACATGGACCACTCCCCTGTAATTTGACTAAAAAAAAAAAATCATGTTTTCACCTATTAATTGAAGTTATAAGTGTGGCAAAAAAAAATTATACTGATGTCATTTGGTGTCAGAATCACATTCAGTTGAAAATTCTTCCTAAGGCTTACTTACTTTTTCTTCATCAGATAGAAGTTCCTTTCTTTATTAGACACACTTCCCTTCTCCTAACTTCCCATTATTTAATGAGCAGTTACATACTGATAATTGTTTAAAAACTTATAAAATTTTCGGGCGCCTGGGTGGCTCAGTTGGTTAAGCAACTGCCTTCGGCTCAGGTCATGATCCTGGAGTCCCGGGATCGAGTCCCACATCGGGCTCCCTGCTCAGCAGGGAGCCTGCTTCTCCCTCTGCCCCTCCCCCTCTCCTGCTCGCTCTCTCTCTCTCTCATTCTCTCTCTCAAATAAATAAATAAAATCTTAAAAAAAAAAAACTTATAAAATTTTCTCCAGATTGTCGACTCTAGCAAGAAAAACAGAAATGATAAATTTCTGCAATCTTAATTTGCAAATGGGCCATTTAGGGAACCAGTTCGTACTTATTTTTATTTTACTTGAAGCAATTTTCTCCCATAGTGACATAGGCAACCAGAAAGACGTATGTTCCCTTGCAAGACAGAACAAAGAAAAGGCATGTTCATGAGAGCAGTTCCAAGCTACCATCACAACGTAGCTTTCCTTAGACATGTTTTTCCACACTGAGAAGAGACCAGAAGAAATTCAGGACAAGGCAATTTCACATGGCAAGGAAGTCACTCTTATATTGCCCACAATTTTCTCCGTAATTAGAAAGAAGAAAAATGTAAACAATTGATGAAATGGTGGTGGATTTGAAATTTTTGAAAATCACCACATGAAAGGGAGAATTTAAAATTGAATGAAGACATGTGTAATCAATCCTCTAATCCTTTTGAATCAACCTTAAAACTCCGTGATCACAAAACTGCAGCCCCACAAATCTAGGCTTTGTGCATGTCCATTTATGACTTAATAATAGTACCACACATTGCTAGTTCTCATCTGAGAAACCTCCAAGGAAATCAGAATTGCTTTAGGATGAGAAATCAGCAGGTGGCACTCTTTCCTCTGCATCCATTTCGAGCAACTTTTTCAGGGCAGAATATTAGAAGTTACTTCCTAAGGGGGGGAAACCTAAGGTCTTGAATGAGCAGTAATAAGTCAGTACTGAAGATAAGAGACACTTATGCATTAGAGAACTACCAAATGCTTCTTCAATCCATCAAGTTGATGCACCCTTCTTCACTGTCTATTAACTCCAGGCATGTTGGGAAGTAGCTCTTCCCATCTCAACTAAGTGATAACTGCATTCCCATACTAGATTAACACATTTTGTAGTTAAAGAATCCTGTCTTATCCAACGTGAACAAAATATGTTTCTGCCCATACTAAACAGTTTTCTCATTTTCATTTCTCCACCTTCTCCGCATATAATCAATCAAAGCCTTTTATAAAGAGATTAGGTTCCCATATGTGACTCTAGTAAGCCGAGACCAGGAATTGGATGGACTGACTCTGCAGACAGATGAGGAAGGAGACACTGGCGTCCTTCGAGTGAGTGCTCATGAGAGCTCAAGTACTTTCTGTAAAGAAAGCTATTTTGAGCAGTGTTGACTTATTTGCTACAACTACTTTTCTGTGTAACTATGGAACGTACTAAAGTTTTTCATTAAAAAAAAAAGAGAAAAAGGTATTGAGAGCATGTACCCAAATAGCTTAATCATTTTAATGAAAGCCATTAATTTTCAGATAAAAAGAGACTACTTCATGTGTCTGTTTAAAAGTAGATTTCTAAAACACATCTGCCCATGTAGCCTCTGCCCTTACCAAGAGTGACCTTGGTTTCACAAACTTCAGAAAGATGCCCTAGCTTTAATAACAATGTGGTATTAGGTAATTTGATCTTAGACAGTAAAAGGTTACTGGGAGAAGACTCTTGCTGAGGGCCTGTCATAGGAAACGAATTTGTACCTTGTCTTATTTGAGGTACTCATGTGTAAATTGGAAAGCTTATCTGGTTTCCTACAAAGGCTCAAAAAATAGAGTGCCATTTGGAAGACTTAAGTTTGGGATATGAAGCAAGATCTTGTTTTTGTTTTTATCCATAAAATCTAATAAATGTGAGAATGAATTAGAATTGCAGTTTAATTTATTTTTCATAGTTTTCTAACACTGCTTATCAATCTATTTTATACCTTTCGGTTTTTTTTTTAGATTTTATTTATTTGACAGAGACACAGCGAGAGAGGAAACACAAGCAGGGGGGGAGTGGGAGAAGGAGAAGCAGGCTTCCTGCTGAGCAGGGAGCCCAATGTGGGGTTCGATCCCAGGACCCTGGGATCATGACCTGAGTGAGCCGAAGGCAGACGCTTAATGACTGAGCCACCCAGGTGCCCCTGTTTCATACTTTTCTAAGACTGCTTACAAGTCCTATGAGACATATTGTTTGGAGCTGCCCAAATATTATAGTTGGATTAAGAAAGAAGACAGATGCTCTAGAGGGCTAGGTGAATGATAAGCACAGAACCAATTTGGGTAGGTATATTTTTCCCATTTGCAAATAAGACAAGAAAGATGGGTAATACCCTTTGAAGAGAAGTGCCTCTTCGTGTATGTAACATATTGAGAACCATTAGTAACTTGTAGTTGTTAGGAAAAGATTTATGTTCCTTTTATAAAGAATGTACTGGGGAAAGGGGACCAATGAGGACACATTCACAAGTGTGAAGCATGGATTCCACAGGGCATTTTAAGGTAAGCTAGTCGCTCTGATCTAATCAACGCATTTTATTACTGGAATTCTCAGATAAGCCAACATTTCTCTCTTGGCTCCTCCTTTAACTGAATATCATCACACATAACCTTCCTGGATGACTACTCATTATGCATGATGGCATACCAACCAGTGAGAACATGATGCCGAAAGCATTATGCTCATCAGAGACTGTGGGTTTAGCCAATTCTTCTGAAGAAGCCCTGAGATTTCTGAGCCTTTTAGCATGACTCTTTCAGCTTCTGTGCCATACTCAGTCCTTTCCCTGGCGACTATTTAAGAGGCAACAAACAGCCTGGCAACACCCTCACTGAGCAAAGTAAATGGCCACCCTATTCTGATAAAGTAAATGGCCACCCTATTCTAAAGACTTAAAAGTTTGATGTACAACAAAAGCAACTGGAAGTAAGTAGCTAATAAGCCTCAAACTTGGGTTGATTCAATAGGTTTGTTTTATTCATTGGAAAGTAAAACCATATCTTAAACATTATGTGTCACCATAATAAAATGGTAGATTATGGGAGAGCCACTTGGAATAAAAGCAGAGAATTCAAAGTTAACTTGTCTAGACAAAAACTGGAGCAATAAGTAGCTTCTTAGAGTCACTGATTATTTAGTATGAAATTAAAAATGAATGCTTAAATCCACAAGTTGGGGGCCTTGTTCCTTATTATGGACTTCAGGGTGTTGAGAAGTACAGTATATTATTTTATTAAGTGCTTTTTGGGAGAGGGGGATTTAGAGGTAAAACTGCTGGCTTTGTAGGCAAGGTCATGACCTTTGACAACTTTGGAGCTTATCTCTTTCATCTTCTCACTCCCCTGAGACCTCTAACTTGCAGAGGAATCAAGCCTGTAAGCCTGGGCTAGACAGAATCCAGCATTGTTGTGGAGCTAGGCTCTCTCTCTCCCTCTCTTTTTCTCTCTCGTTCTCTCTCTCTCTCTTTCTCTCTCTCTTTTTTTCCCCTCTAAACAAAACAGATCTGAACTGAGCCAAGGAAACAAAAATGTATTGTTCCTCGCAGATGGAAGCGAGTGTCGCCTAGGTAACCAGATTAATCTCCTTTTTCTCTCCCTTCCTCTCTTGTAGTGCGGTAATCGGTGGGCTCTTTTCACAAAAAAGCCAGCCTCAAAGCTGGGGCTCTAACTAGGTTCCTAATTAGCTGCAATTTACAATGAAGACAACATGATGAGATAATAGAAATTTGCAAAATAATGACATACCTCAGCAAAATATTCCTCCTCCTAAGAACCATTTTTATACAAAAACAATAAAGAGGGCCCTTCTAAAGCAAAGCTGGAAAATGGTGGTGTATTATGTGACACAGAACATTATTGTTCGCCTCTTGTTCCCCCAATCAACAGCTTATTGTTTGGCATCTTAAATAAAAATGACTCAAATACAGGCCACATAATGATCTCCATTGCGCTAATACACTGTATATACTGAGTAGTCAAAAATGTACGGGAGCCAATGTAGCAGGGCCCAGGAAGGTAATTTACAATACAATGCAATAAGCATTATTACTGTTCTTAATCACACATATCTTTCTGATTCCTGTCAGGATGCACTCTGACATCAAAAAAGGGCACCCAAAAGGAGGACAGCTAGTTAATGAAATATGATGGATCACATTTGTTTTCATGTGGTGGTTAGCTCAAATGAAGCAGCCTCCAGACTGTTAGCCAACAGTATTCTCTCGTGTGACATCAAAGACTACCATTCAATGAGGGCAGAAAGAAAAAAAAAAATCACAGTAAGACAGCACAGAGGGAGGAGTTCCAGGAACTGAAAGAAACATTAATAGTAATCTCTACCTTATGCCCAAAAGAACAGAGCATGAGCAAAAAAAAGGCCAAGGCCAACCAGTCACTGATTTCACAATGAGGATCATCAGCACCTATGCCGATTTATGGAGAATGGAACAGCTAACGTGCAGTGGGTGAGATTTGACATTTTGCTTCACAGGAGCAATTTGTCACTCGTGACAGGAGGTGTATACCCTCATGCCTTGTCTGAATCAAGATTACAGCATCCTATGAAACATGGAATCCAAATAATAAAATAGAATTCAATGCCATGTTTTGCATCAACAAGAATCATTCATAAATGGCAACAGATTGTCTAACCAATCAGGGAAAAAAACAACCATACACAAAAAGTAAGTCCACATTTGCTTATGGACTAGTAATTGTGAAGAGTACAGCTGCACATACTTGAAAACTAATGGCCCCTGGACTTCCCCATAAATAACTATTGACTAAAAACCAATTGGCCAGGGACAGAAAAAGCATTAACCCCTTGGTCATTTGGCCCTCCGCAACAGGGCAACTAGTCCCCTCACAAAGTAATTAAAAGGTAACAAGTAGGACAGTTTAGAGAAGGTGCCAAATGGGCTCTAATGACTTGGGAGGAAAAATTGTCGTATTTGATAATAACATTTGCAGAAATGCAAAAAAAGGAAGACCATCTGGGTGTATCACAACCCCAAAGAGTTTGGCATCCACGTTTTGGAAACATGGCAATAATATCTTGACTTGCATAGGGCTATCAACCTTTCCAAAGATTAAAATAATTTTTTTTTCTTTTTTTTTTTGAATCTCAGCCAAGAGAGAAAGAGAGCAAAAGGCTGTGACACAACACTGAAAGCCAAGGATTGGTGGTCATAAATATCTGCATTTTTGCTTCTACATTTTCCATGGATTTGGCATTTACTGTAAAATGAGATCTACTCACAAAACAAGGTTTACTATTGAGTTTCATGCAATCCTTACAAGAAATGTTTTCATCCACATAATTCATTCAATGACTCAATATAGTCATTTTAATGGAAATAACAAAGAGGAATGTGTTATACTATTAAATGACAGTATAAGATACAGGACAAAAATGCTTGGCTTCAAGTCATTATCTAACTTCCTGTAGCCTCTGTTTCCATCTCTTTAAACTGTCAATGATTGTGTTCATCTTTAAGATTGTTTGAGGAATTAATAATAATCAGTGCACCAAAGCATATCAACTCTGCTTTATTCCTGCGCACCCCTACCCCAGAACTTCCCATGCTGAATGAATCTCCTTTTCTGAAGATCATCCACCCTGGGGCAGTGAATCACCTCTGGAGAAAATTAGGCAACAGCACAGATCCTTGCTACTACTCACCCACAACTTTCTCACCTCCTTTCACTTTCCTAAGCGATTTTCCCAAACCTTCACCCCTCTTTTTAAAACACCACCCCATTCACTTTCATATGACTTCATTTCCCATAAGTGTGCTCCACTTGCCCCATCTACACACACGTCACTTTCTTAACCCACCAAATCAAATTCTCTGCAGGGTCAGAAGACAAAGTATCTCCTCCTCTGTTTGAAGTTCATGGCCCACTAACGGTTGGGTTCCACTCTGCTCACATCACCTCAGGACTTTGCTACATCAATTTCCTCAATCCTTTGTCTATCTTCTATTGACCTGTTCTTCTTAACCTATAAACATGCTCAAATCATTCGCATCCTACCAAATCCTTCTTTCACATCCCATTTCCCTTTAACCACCACCTTACCACCTTTTTCATAGATTCTTCTTTTCAGCCCAACCTCACTGGTAACTTTCCCAGTCTGTTATTCCAAAAGTAAAAATTAGATTTTAAAATGCAGATGATGAAACATTTTCCCTTAGGTTTGTTGCTGTTTTTATCATTTGCTTAGAAATGTTGCCCTATATTTTTGATACATCTATCACTAAAGAGCTGAAAATATTCTAGAAGGAAAAACACAATATTCAACACATTTGATTTATCAGTCTCAAAGTCCTAAACATGATTAAACTATCAGAATCATAGAAAGTCAGAGTTGGAAGGAATCTTTAATATATTCTTCCTAATTTTGCCTAGGTAGGAAATGAGACTTAGCACTTAAGGTCATACAGCAAGTTAAGAGAAGAGCTGTAACCTGACTTAAGGTTCCCTGACTCCCAGTTCAGTGCTGTTTTCTCTACAAATTGAATTTTGTTCTCTAAAATATTTCTCTTTGCATATAATCTTATTCAAATGTTAGTAAGCCCAATGTAACATTGAGTACAACCGTTAAGAAGAGGCCAATTTGAAATACAATACTGCATTTAAATTAAAATGCTTTCCAGCCTTTAAGCCTATGAAAATTATATGGACATCTCTACCCAATGGAAGCTTACCACTTTTCACAGACAAAGACAAAACAGAGATTAGAGAAATAAGTGTCCAAATCTGGGATTTGAAATGGCATATTTAAATACAGAATTATAGTTTCAAAGATGAAAGGAACCATATAGATTGTCTGGCCCAACTTCCTGTTGTTTGTCTGTTTATTCTAAAACCTGAGTCTCAAGAAGAAAAAGATCACACACCAAATGAGTCTGTGTTTATTCCACTCTACACCTTTGTCCAAGCTGGAACTCTATGTTAATAAAGAGTCAATCTCTTCTAGGTTGGTCAGACACTAGGAGGGAGGAATAAGTTACCTGCGGAGTTGTACAAAGATCCTAACAAGTTTGTTGCAACAGTGGTTAATTCAATATTCCCAGTGTCTCAGAGCTGATTTTCCACTATAAGGAATCATTTTCTTCCAGGGAGAGGCATAGTAATTCAGTAAATTGGAGTTCAGTTTTACTTAACATCATCTGATCTGTATCTGTATGTTGTTATATTTCCCTTCTAAAATATGAAAGCAGTTGAAGGAATGGAGGCAATTGATAACTTTCACCAAAGGGAAAAAAGTTATTACTAACTTCCCACATGATCATCCGAGGTTCCACACAGTGAGGCACAGCCTGTTCGGTGAAGCTGAACTATAATTAGGTCCTTCCAGAAATTAAATCCCTTTGACAAAGTAGAAGACAGAACCATGTGGTACTGAATTCTAGAATAACATAGGTCACATTAGAGTAACTTTCCAATCTATTTACTCTTATAAAGTTTTGACTAAGTAATGTTGAATAATGTTGAAGTCTCAAAGGAGCCAAACCCTACACAATATTTAGGTAATGAAGGATCAAAGTTCTTTGACGTGGGGGGCCCCCACCATTAACCAACCTCCCATTCCTCGTGAAGATATGTGGTGCAGTTTAAATCAATCACTAAAATTTTGACTTGGGTAATCCCTTTGGTCATTACACCTGAGGGTACTTACAAAAATGTGGATTTCTCTCCACACTATCCCAAAGTCAAGCAAGCAACACACATAAAAAGAGCTCTCCCAGCCTGGAATTAACAATGTTCAGTCAGTGCTCTTTACTTAAAGGAAGAAAACAATTAAGTGAAACCTTGAAGTAATCTCATTCTGCCTGTTTAGCCTCTTCATCCCTCAATGTGTGGTTAGCAAGTGTGGCAATCAGGGCTAAGGCCTGCTATCATTCGGCCTTAATTAAAAAAGACACAAGCAGTGGAGCTGTGAATTAGAAATGTAGCTACGCACTACCCCTGATTAATTCGAGGCTCATGTTGGATTAATAACTCCAAACAAAGAACAAAAGGAAATTGTTATGCGAATTGCAGCCCTCCCAGGCCAGACAAAGGTCAAATCACAGGATTTCAATTTCATCCGGAGTCGCTTAATCAAATCCCTCGGAAGGAAGACCATATGTAGTTCTGAAAGCTACCCATTGTAGTCCTCTTGTCGCTGGACCTGAGGGACGGCACAGTCATCCTCTCAAACTATTCTCAGTCGCTTCTCTTCTTTCCCCTTTAATATGACAAAAACTTCATTATTACCAGTGATTAAAGAAGATGAGGTCTGCCCTGCAGAAAACATCTCAACAACTGCTGGCTTATGGAGGAAGCTGGACACTTGGCACCGAGCCTACAGAGCCTGGTCCCTTTCCTGAGAAAGGTCTTCACCAGCAGCAACAGAGTTAGAACCACCAGAGGAGTGACGTCATTGGCACAGCATTGGGAGGGTGGCGGTAATACAATACATTTATCAAGAGATGATAAGGAAAGGAGATAACTTCTGCCTATTAAATAAAAGGCAAGAGAATGAAAGGGATAGTCCATGAGATGTCAGAGGGTAGCCGCAGACAGAGCACTCTCCTATGGCTAGCTCAGGAGCTCTGCAGGAGATGAGGACAGAGGTCTACGTGCCTCAGGAGACCTGGGACACACAGCCAGGCACCCCCACCCAGCTGTTCCCCAGCAGCTCTAGAGTTCATCCACATTTGGGGTTTCCTTCTCCTAGAGACTGCACGAAGGACTGAGGTAGGCTGAGAATAATAGACTCTCATTAGCAAGACGGGTTTAAGTGGTTTGAAGATGTGATGACTACACTGCAGCATTAACACTTTGCACCCTGTCAACACCAAAGAGCTACTAATGGTAACCTCTCAGGACCGTTACAACGTTGTCCTGCGCAATCAAGGCCCAGGGCTCCTCAAATGAAATTCTAGCAAATTAGGTAGTTTTTCTAAATGACAGAAGTATGATCTTTGGGGGATCTTAATAAGAATCCCCAGGTAGCCCTTTGGCCCAAGAGAATCAGCACCAATATCTTATGGCAATGATGGCAAATGCAATTCTTATGTGGGTGATTCACTGGAATGCTTAATAAAGTGCCCCAGACATGACAGGTGCTCCGTAATTCTGGACTCTTGGGATTTGTATCATTCAATCTGATATGGCAAGATTTTCAGTCTCTATTCGTCAACAGAATGCAATAATAGTTGGCACCTTCCTGTATTCTAGAGTTAGTCATTTGAGAAAATCATTTATTCTCCTCAACTCCCATAGTCATTTGTTAGGGCTTCTTTTATTGAACATAGCACGTTCTCATGTATCTTGTGTCATTCATTTCATCCATCCCTTTGTCCATTGAGCAAATACTTTTTGAGGGCTTAGTATATGTCAGGCATTGTGTTAGGCAGTGGGGATAAAAAGACTAAAAGCAGATAATATCCTTGTCCTCATGGTTTTTACAATTTGGTCAATGAGAGATCATAATCAAAAAAATGCATAAATAAATGCAAGTTAAAATGTGATGTGCATCGCAAAGGAGAGATACATTATCATGTATGTATGTATGTATCATGTATGTATGTATGTATCATGTATGTATGTGTGTATGTATCATGCAGTTCTAACCAATTAAGGGAGGCTGTGGGAGCTTTCCCTGAAGAACTGACACTTCTTTCTCAAGTGTGAACTTGGTGGAAAGAGTTAAGACAGAGGCAGGGTCTCTGTTGTCTGAAACAGTGTGACAAGGGGATTGGTCTGAAAGGGGCATGGGCCTAGAACTCAGGTGACAAGGCAGAGGGCAGTGAGCTGATTCTGGAGAGGCAGGTGGACCCTGGACCATAAAAAGCAGCATCATAGGCCAAGTTAAGGATTCTGGTATCATCCTAAAAACATTAGGAAACTTCTGAAATTCTGTAAGAGGAAGTGATCAAAATTCAATCAGAGTTGTGTAGCCATTGTAATTTGCCTACCATTCTACAAGATCTCTAGCCATTCGCTGTTGTCCCTTCCCAGTACCTAGTACAAAACTTGGCAGAGTAGAGTGGAATCTCCCTCTAGAGGATTGGCAGGGCTCATTCTGTTGATATCATTGCTCCATAGGTGCTCCATAGGTGCCCCATACCTAAGTTGTGAGCTTTGTTGAGTCTGTGTTTGCTTGTTTGTTGTTTGTTTGGGGAACTTGCCTGGCTGTAGAGCCTAGAAAGGATGGTCTTCTCAGAAAGATGAGAACCATGTATTGATGAAAGATAATTTCAACTAAATTAAATTCAAAAGCATTTTTTAGCTTCTAATTTTTTTAAATTTTAATTCCAATATAGTTGGCATACAGTGTTATATTAGTTTCAGGTATATAATATAGTGATTCAACAATTGTATGCAATACTCAGTGCACATCATGGTAAGTGTACTCGTAATTTCCTTTACCTATTTCACCCATCCCCCCATCCACCTCCCCTCTGGTAACCATTAATTTTCTATAATTAGAGTCTGTTTTTTTGGTTTGTCTCTTTTTTCCTTTGTTCATTTGTTCTGTTTCTTAAACTCCACATATGAGTGAAATCATATGTTATTTGTTTTTCTCTGATTTATTTCACTTAGTTATTATACTCTCTAGATCCATCCATGGTGTGGCAAATGGCAAGATTTCATTTTCTATGGCTGAGTAATATTCCATTATACACACACACACACACACACACCACATACCCCCCTTATATATATATATATATATATATATATATATATATATATATATACGCCCCACATCTTTTTTATCCATTCATCTGTCAGTGGACACTTGGGCTGCTTCCATAATTTGGCTATTGTGGACATTGCTGCTATAAACATTAGGGTGCATGTACCTTTTTGAATTCATGTTTTCAAAAGCATTTTAATATGCTGTTTATTTAATACCATTGAATGATGAATGGCTTTTCTCTTAGCTGCACCATTGGAAGATAGCAGTACCCTCAACAAAATTTCTGACCATGAGTAAAGAAATGGCATGCATTCCTCCTTAAAATTTATTACTATTGTTTGGGTTGGGTGACTTCTCAAGGGAAAATTATGATTTCTGACTTCTGAGATATTCAAAGGTGTAATGTCATCGCTTTTTGCAAATTAACCCTCATGTCTGAAACCTAAAGTTTTATATCTCAATTTAATGGGTATCAAAAAAGTTGTAAATGTATCCAGGATTTATAATTCCCAAGGCACCCTCATGCAAGCTATGTTCCTTATGTGACATGCAACTATCACATAATAAGCACATTCAGGAAGCATATTCAGATGTTTGTTACACATGATAGAACAGCTGCATCAAGAGCTTTTTAAGGATTATTCAAGTTTCTCTTAAAGCCACTTCATTTCCTTTCCGAAAAGCACTATTACTTGATCTGCATAGTTAAGACAAACCTCAGAAATTGGATGAATGTTAAATTTTTCATATTAGTCTGAAACTCACAGAAGCTGTCCAAATCCCAGATATAAAATGTACCATTATCTTGTAGACATTTTAAGTCTATGGTGTCTGATTTGGAGAAATAAATTTTATCTCACTACAGAACATGTTGACTGTTTCAGATAGTTTGTAAACATTACTGCAAATTATACTCACCGAAATAAAGCATCCAAGTTAATTGCTAAATCTGATTTTTCCTTGTACTGAATTTTGACACTGCCATACACAGTGCTAAATTTGGGGTCATTTTAAATATTTATCCTTAGAGTGGACATGAAAGAATCATAAAAATAACTCCCATTAGTTGAGCAAGTAAATGTGTCATTTATTCATCTATACATTGATTGATTGATTTTTCTAACTGAGTCTTTATAAGGGTCATGAGGTGCATGTATCCATTAGTTAACTCCTTCAATATTTATTGAGTGGTTGCTAAGTGTCAAGTACTGGGAATACAGCATCAACTAAAGCTGACATAATGCCAGCCCTCAGGGTACTTTCATTATCTTTTTCACATGTAAGGAACATATGACTTAATGGTAGACCTGTGCTTCTGAAATTCAGAGCACTGAAATTTACCACTCTGGTGTGCTTTTCTTAAAATATTGTGACCTTAGTAAGTATTTAGTCATAGTCCCTCGTGTGAGAAGCTAATTTAGACTAAGATAAATACTTTGTGAAGATTCTTTAATTTTAATAATTTATTGGAATACAAAGAGATGCATTATTGCCTCAGTATTTTGGAATATAATGGAAATGGAGTACAATGGGTTAGAAGAATTAATTATGCTTCCTGAGATGGCAAACTTCTATCTTATACACTGTAAATAAAGGTCTAATATGTTTTAACTAGAAAATAATTTCTTTTGATATCTTATAACATATCTCTACTCACCCAATCAAAATACCAAGTTGATTTTATATCAATACAATGAAATCAAATAGTCTGTTATTTCCATCTACATTGCACTGTATCACATTAACTGAAACTAAACCAAATTTTATGGCAATACAAATCAATTTAGATTTAACCTACTAAATAACTGCTTTATGACAGTTATAAAAGTAAGTAGCAGAGCTTAAAAATAACCATCAAAATTCAGAAAATAATGGAAATTCATAGGCATTTGATCAAGATGAATATTTTGCTTCAAAACAAGTTGAGTGGCCTAAATTGGTCTACATTTTAGACATTTCTCAATATGTGTAATAATTTTCAAGCATTAATTCCAAATTATCATACTCACAGATGCTGCCAAGGTAACAAGTGGAAGGGGTTGATAAAGTGTTAGGGTTGGACAGAATACATAAAAAAGAACTACAACCCTTAATATCCATAACATACCTAATCTGTAACTCTTGAGTATTCAGGATTTTATTTGACCTAATTATGGAAAGATTATAAAACCTGAGTTTAAGCACTTAGATTTTCACTGAGCAAAGTAGAGTAAGATTGGTAATCCACACTAAATTTATCCCATAGGAAATTCCAGAAATGGTTTCTCTTAACATGATAATCTCTATGCATATAAAAACCATGATTATTAAAAAAGAAGATAAAGTATAACCTGCGTTCTATAATTAAACATTTATCAAAATCCTTCCATTTACTAAAATTTAAATGTTCAGTTACCTAAAAGAATTCTTCATTAAAATCATTCTTTTTACTAAATTTTAAATGTGCAGTTACTTTAAAAAATTCTTTAATAATTATGTAAAGACATCTGTGGAAAATACTTTTAAAACATTAACTATTCTCTTTTTAGGGTACAAAATGGAAAAGAGAAAGAAAGGGAAAAAAAATGAAAAGTAACAAAACAGAAAGCTCCTGAATAGAGGGGATCTGAGCAAAGTTGGAGAGGATGGGCATTCATATTTAAAGATAACACTAGAGTGAGAAATGGAAAGATAGGAACGTACAGATTGTGATCCAAAGAGCGTGGCAGCCAGGAATTTGAGACCAGGGTAATCCCAGTGTGTGTCTAAAGGAAAGAAACATTTTTCTAAACTCATACAAAAGGTCTGAAGGTTACATAAACAAGGAAAAGAATCTAGTCGAGAGAGAAAGAATTGAAAGTAACCAGTTCAACTCTAGTTCTCTTGCCTAAACATCTCCATTTCTACTTTTTAACATAATAAATTTGCTAGCAGTTTTCCCAAGGAAAATATTATGTTAGATGTAAAGAACAGTGACTCTCTGTTTGGTCTTTCAATAGTCATAAAAGGATGAGTACTTCTTAGTATGGAGAGATTCTCTGCCCCTATCTAGTGGTATCTAATGCATATTACAAGGAAGAGTAAAATATTCCTGTCAAATCCTCAAGTCAGCTGAAAGCTGATAAATAGGCAATGATAAAACTTACAAAGTTATTCACAAAGTAAAATACCACACATTAAAAAAAAAAATCAATGACTGCAATAAGGGAATAAAAGTATTCCAGGGAACAAATAACAATACTCATTTGTGGCCACCCGATTTTCTTGTCAAATGAATCAGAAAAGTGTGCTGGCTCTCACTAATGTAAAGAATATGAAGATTAGCAAAAACAGAATAATAAACACAGGAACTCTATATCCTTAATAGTCAGCTCCTGAAGACCAGATTTACTTTCTAATCCACATTTCTATAATAGATTGGATTACTGTAGTTAAATAAAATCTTAGAATCTGAACATACCCAGCATGGCTTAAGTTCTTTTTGAATGGCCAGATTCAACATAGCTATGCTCTTAAGTAGTTGGAAGAAAGCAAAATATCTCATGATATTTAGGGTAAACACAGGAAAAAAGGAAGCAAAGA
Organism: Neomonachus schauinslandi; assembly: GCF_002201575.2. Classification (NCBI taxonomy): domain Eukaryota; kingdom Metazoa; phylum Chordata; class Mammalia; order Carnivora; family Phocidae; genus Neomonachus; species Neomonachus schauinslandi. The sequence goes on along the minus strand of NC_058407.1, from coordinate 81,867,789 downwards.
AATACTAAATTTGGCATTGGCAGTTTGGCTCTTTTGCTTCCTAAAGGAAATGATTTTGACAGGGTAACCACGGGAGTAAAGATTTCAGTGATACTCACTTACTTCCTGGACTGCAAAAGACAGCATAATCTTGACATGCAAAGAGCTTCTCCACTCTGCATTACACTCTGAGTATAAAAGATTTCTTATCTCAAAAGAGAGAAATCTATGGCATAATGTATAGAGAAGTTGAATCACTATGTTGTACACCTGAAACGAATGTAACATTGTGGGTCAACTATATTAAAATTTAAGAGTAAAAAATTTAAAGAGAGAGAAATCTGAGAAAAAAAATTTTTTTTAAATCACTGATTGTAATTAGTGGCTGGAAAAATCCCATTAGTACATGGATAAGGCTGATACAGAGGAGCTGTTAACTCTGGCTATGGATGTGAAATTGTGTGCAAAGATTTCTTTAAAGTTCTCCACTGCACATCTGCAACAGAGTTAATGTAATCTCCTCCACTCAGGAGTGGAGGAAGCCACCGAGGGAATACTGTATCACCATCACAAATTCACACCAGACTCCAAGGACTTTGCAGCGATTGTGAATATAAGACCCCAGGCCACAGCAGCAGTGAAGCATTTAAGAAAGATTTATACATAGATAAACTTTTTTAAAAGTTAATTTGAAAGCCAAGCGAACCCACAAAACTTCATATCATATTGGTAGAGTTACAGTGTCATTGCTTAACAAGAATTCTTCATAGCAAAACATGTCAAGATTTCCTCTGATTCACTACTCAGTTCATTTGAATCTACTAAAACTCTTCATTCACATTGATAAAACTAGCAGACACTGATTCACATATCCCTTCCCTTGCTTAACTCCATGACACATCTATCACTACTAAATACTCCTATTTTCTTAAAACACCTTCTCCCTTGGCTTCTGAGATTCCAGCCTACTCCAGCAGACTCTTAAAGCTCGAAATTCCCCATGATCCACACTAGGCACTTTTATTTGTTTTGTGTGTTATTTACTCCCACGACTCAAGCACCGTCTATATAAAAAGAACCACTCAAATCTGCTCTCGACTTCAGACTACCAAAGTCTACTGCTTTCCACATCTTCATTTGGGTATCTTGCAGTTACCTAAAATTCAGCATGTTTAAAATTAAATTCATTATCTCCCCCCTGCTCCTCCTCAATGTTTTTGAAATGGCACAGTTACTCCCTGAAACTCCAAAGTTTAAAAATTGAGCATAATCCCCACCATCCAGTAAATGATTAGGTCCCATTAGTCCATCCTCTTAAATACCTCTCAACTTTGACATCATTCATTGTCACATCATTCTACTTCAGGCAGAGGCATAGCAAGATAAGATGTTGATCAGTGGATGGTCAGTCTTCCCAGCATGATTTACAAAAGCAGTGTCCTTTCTGTTAAATAGTTATTCAAATTGTTACTTGAAGGTAATACCACATAGCATTTTTGAAGACCAGAATGAAAAGTCATAAGGAGGGCAGTGTGAATGTCAGTCTGGGACATGTACAGAGGCCCTCCTAAGGAAGGCCCTCGCTCACGTGCCCACTCTTCCACCAATCAAAATCACCTTCCTGCCCTCAAGTCCCCCAGTATTAGAACTTGGCTCTGCCTTTAACTTTAGGTTACCATGATCTCTCCCTGGACCACTAAAGCAGGCTACTCATATTATCTATTATCTCCCTACTTCCAGTCTTGTTCCCCCCAATACATCCTTCACCTTACATCTAAACACATTTCTAAATAATGCAAATTCAATCACATCATGCTTTTCCATTGCCACTACAATTCTAAGAAAAGTCCAGCATTTTTCTCTAGCTTCCAGGGCCCTTTCCAAATCTAGTTCCTGTTCACCACGTGCTCACTATTCTCTCTGCTATCCCAAATTTCTCGCCAGACAGTTCCCTGATTTCATCATGCTCTCACTTCTGGGCCTTAAAAACTGCCATTCCATGGCTTCCAGGTTTTGGGGAGTAGGATGGATTTCTCTGGCTGCCTAGATTATGACCTTTTCCTCTTCTGCACCTTATGCAGTCAAAACTGTAGCGATCAACACTTTCACATGAACCACTTTCACACTAAGGGTACTTTTTAAATGACTACATTCCGATCTAGTCTGTAAGATCCCTGGGGGCAGATCAGAACTGTCCTATTCAGTGCAAAACTCCTCGCACTTAGCACAGTGCCTATCACACAGCAGGGACTTTACTAGAGATTGTTAGATAAATGGAGCTGGCAGTTTCTTTATAATTTGGATTAATAGGAGCCCCAGATAAGAGTTTTAATGTGGTAATATATTAATAGCTGAAACGAAGGTTCATTGAAAGTCAAACTAAAATTTGGACAGTAGGAAAATATATGCGGACTGTCTTGCAGCAATATGTGGCTCTTCTTCTAACCTCTTGAATTTATATGCTGCTAATGCCAGTATGGTACACAGACTAATTTAAAAATCAAATAACAGACTCTAAGAAGTTGTAACAATCCCTGGATTAGTATGGGATGATAACTAAGGGATCTGCTATATTAAATCATGACAATAAAAGTAAAATCCCTCCATCTTTTCCTGGATTACATTCAGAGCTCAAATCAGAGAGCACTAAATGAATAATAATGAATGTATGCCTCTGTGAATGATTGAAGATTGAATCACATTTTAACTAGACTGTATTTATAAGTCCCTTTGGATGACATAATTACAATTCAAACCATACACTAATTAGCAGCAAACACCTATTTAATATTATTTAGTGGGTTTAAAATATATCTTCTATGCGTGTCTGAAAACAAATAAGAGAAAGGACACTTTACCTAAACACAAGAATGTTAAGGATCCAAGCCAACAAATGAGTTGATGCTAGCTAGAAGCAAAACCAATCGTATTTCAAAATTAAGAGTCGTATTTTATTTTCCTGAGAAATAATAATGACTAAATATACTCATCTGTAGGAGACACAGCAAGAAAATTTAAAATATAGTTTTCCTCATAAAATAACATTTTTTAAAGATTTTATTTATTTATTTGAGAGAGAGAGAGAGACCACAAGCAGAGAGGAGGGGTAGAGGGCGAGGGAAAAGCAGACCCCCAGCTGAGCAGAGAGCCCCACTCGGGGCTCAATCCCAGGATCCTCGGATCATGACCTAAGCTGAAGGCAGCCGCTTAAGCGACTGAGCCACCCAGGCATCCCCAATAACATTTTTAATAGCAAATATACATTGTTTTCTATTCTCTATATTGCTTAGCAACTGTTTACAATTACTTTAAAATTGAGATAATTCTTCATCCATTTTATACCACAGTTAAATGTACCTTAATGGAATATTTACCAAGAGACAAAACTTTCTCAACGTTTTTATTTTTAGATAGAATTCCACTTTGGGGGTGCCTGGGTGGCTCAGTAGGTTAAGTGGCTGCCTTCGGCTCAGGCCATGATCCCAGGGTGCTGGGATCGAGCCCCACATCGGGCTCCTTGCTCAGCGGGGAGCCTGCTTGTTCCTCTTCCTCTGCCTGCCTGCTGCTCCCCCTGCTTGTGCTCTCTCTCTCACTATCTCTGTCTCTCTGTCAAATAAATACAAATAAATAAAATCTTTAAAAAAAAAAAAAAGAATTCCATTTTGCCCCAGCTTTGCATGCCCAGTGAATACTCCTTTCATTGGGCTGAGCTCCCAGTTGCATTTATATATTTTTTTAAGTGTTGACCACTCTCTTCTAATGTTAGTTTCCTTTAAGTTCCTATGCTTTTTAAAGTTCCTGAGTTCTGAAGAAATTAGGAAGAAAGCCCTAGAAAATTCAGAATATAGTAGTTTGAAGATAAAATTATTATTTTTTTACATAGGAGGACAATCAACTTTTAATATTACATTTTTGGATAGCGCTAGTTAATTAAAAATTGAGAAATATGGATAGCTCTAATTTATCAGATCAATGAAGCACTTCATATGTGCTAGACTTGGTTCCAACTGCTTTACATGTATACTAATACATTAATTCTCATAACAACCCTGGGAGTTGGGTTTATGTTCACCCTTGTTTTACTGATGGGGTGAAGTCACACGCTGGGTCACAGGGTGAGGAAAAGAAGAAGTTTAGGTTTGAACTGAGTCGGTCTGGTCCTAGAGTCCATCCATGCTCTATGTGGCTGTGTGGTGCCAACTCTGTGAAACACAAACAGCAGTGACTTTTGCATAGTTCACTAACAAAAATAGTCTTTTCAGGTTCTGATGTTCTTATGTATTCTAGTTTCTAACTTACAAATTAATAGTCTTTGTAAAAGTCATTTATAAAATAATACTTTAGCACTCTGAATATATTGGCCCATAAAAATATTATGTAATGTCCCATTTTTTCACATCTTGAAGGATGAGAATCGCTGGCACAAAGCACTAAAAAAAAATAAAAACTCAGAGTAACTCAGTATGGCTGGAGATTATGATGTGGGGAGAGCAGTAAGGGCTTGAAGCAGGAGACACATTATAAAGAACTATGAGGCCAGCTGTGACTTCCCGATTTTATCCATAGGTAATGATACCAAAAATGATTTCCAGCATTGGCATGATAGAGTCAAACCCATGTTTCAGAAGGATCATAACTGAGGAACTATTGAATGTAAAGCAGACACAAGCAAGTTATTGGCAATGATGTTATTGTCAGTAAGCAATGATAAGGTCTAAGTTAACGTATTTAGAATGAGGAAGGGGAGGGACCGCACAAAATCAACATACAGATAGTAGATCGATTTGATTCAGCAAATGATAACACTGGGGCTGTGGGTGAAATAAGAAATTACAGGGGAAATTGTAGTAATAGCTAATATTACATAAACATCAATGTCCTGACGTTGTTTTGATTTTCTACAAATAATCATAGTCAATACAAAAATGATAATATAAGCCATGGCAGGAAAAAATAAAAGATATACCATTATAAACATTAGTTTTTGTCACACACTATTCTGACTTTAATCATCATTTAAATCTGCATTTTTAAATACCATCTAAAAACATTTAGCTCCTGAAAATACCAATACTTTTTGTAATTTTACCTATAATAAAATCAGCCAGCATTGATGTGAGCAATAATATATTGTCCCAGGAAGGCTTTGATACAGTACATTAAAAATTTAAGATTGATTTTTTTCTTGTTCAGTTATAAAAACCACAATCATAGATGATATTTTCATAGCAAATTTTATATGAAGAATTAGTTCAGTGTGGTAGTATTTCCTGCTGTTTAACTGTAGCAGCTACCAACAAACAACATTTAAAAATTAATCCATACATTAATTCATTTATTCATTCAAGCGGACCATGCCAAGGGAGTGCTGGGTGCAAAAAGCTGCACTAAGCTCTTTGGGAAGTCAACATGAGAGAGAAGACATGGTTGCTTTCTGAAAGAGACTTAAAACCTTACTAAAGAAACTACATATAGGTGAATCTCTAACAGTAGCAGCTAAATACGTCAATGAAAAACATTTCATTTTCAGTGAAATTTCCTTCAGGCTACATTCTCTTCTACCACTTAGGACTAACTACAGCAGGTCATATATTTCACACTTTGTAACATTTGAACTTTGTGGGTATTTTCTTTTGGAGGGGCATATATTGGAAGGCTCTAAAATGGTATTTTCAAATTGGAAGCTGGATTTGGGGTGGGGGGAATGGTCCTAAATTACATTAAAATTTGTGTATAAGCACATTTGTGAGAAAAAGGTCCATAGATCTCATCAAAATTTCAACTGATTTCATGACCCCCAATAGGTTAAAAACCACTGGGTCTTTTATCTAAATAGGAAATTAATCTAAACCACGTTTTTCCAAAACCGGTTGTCTATTTTGTTACAATTTCTTCCAAATGTCTTTATAATTCTACTGCAGGATTAGGAATGGAAGTGATAAAACATCACCCAAAAAGGCACTGTCCTAAAATTGCTAGTAAAACAGTTGGCCAGTCTTGAAATTTTTATTTGTAGAATTCAAGATTTTTATAAATCACTTATTCAAGGTTTTTAATGTCTAACTTAAAAAAAAAATTACTTTGAAACTCTAGGATCACAGCAAAGTGAAATAAAATAAATAAATAAATAAATCGGGCGCCTGGGTGGCTCAGTCGGTTAAGCGGCTGCCTTGGGGTTAGGTCATGATCCCAAGGTCCTGGGATTGGGCCCCGCATCGGGCTCCCTGCTCAGCCAGGGACCTGGCTTCTCCCTCTCCCTCTGCTGTTCCCTCTGCTTGTGCTCTCTCTCTCTCTCTGTCAAATAAATAAATAAATCTTTAAAAAATAAATAAATCCAGGCACTAAATAAATAATAATTAAAATTTCTTTGCTTTTTAGGAGAATCCAAATGATGATATTTTTAAATGTCACAATTTTCTGCAGCATCAAAAAGTTCCCTTTTGAAACCAGAGGTTTCATCTAGAATAGTTCTCACTGGCCTTCCAAAATAATCTGTGCCAATACATAAGGTTATACAGTTAAATGAGAAGATAATAAAAAATATTTTCAGAAACAATAGAAATTCTGTGACTTCATTACTCTCTTGTGGAACACAGTGAGTAAAAATGACTCCAGATTCCAGGGAGCTTACCTGTACGTGGTGCAAATAAAGTATTTCATCTCAAGGGTCTGTAATCAGTACTCTTTATTGCTAAAAGTATCCCAGTTGTACACAAGAAGATGTAATGCCACCCCACGCTACGCCTGACTCAGATCAGGATTAGGGACAGATGAAAACCTTGGCCTCTTGTTTTCAATGATGGTTAGCTGGAATTTGTAATCTGAAGACAACAGTTTCTACAGGTCATTTACATATTTTAGAAATCGAGTCTCCATTCAAGACCCCAAATTTAGGACTCTCAATCTCAGTCATTAGAAAGCATAACTGTTTTGATAATCCAGTTAATTTTCATTGACTCTGATGGAGAAAGTGAAACATGTCCAACACAAGGATAGTCACAAAAATGTTGACATTTTCAAGGAAACAAAGAGTTCCATTCAGCTTCCACAGAATGAGTGAATAAGAGGGCATTTCATCTTCCCCAACTCCCCCCTTTTTTTCTCCTTTCTCTAACACAATACACTTGGAAACAAAAGGCAGATTATTAAGTTTTCAAATGAAGCTACTTGTTCCTGTCCCCTCTCTAGATGCCTTACCCCTCCTCTCCCTCGCCCTTCAGCACATCTGGTAACCATGTGTGGTAGTGCTAATGAAGACTTTCCTGAGCGAGTTACAATTAGTTCCGACTGCCGTGCAGCTTTCCTGGGCAGTACCAAAGCCAGAGACAGGAATGGGGGTGCGGGAGAACCAGTAACTCTGTCACTTCACAACACCCAGTTCTCCCCTGCCCCTGGGACTCTCATCAGCATCCCTCTGGAGGAATTTTTGCAAAATGGTGTAAGCATATACTTTAAGAGTTCCCTCCCTCCTTTTCTCCAGAGCAGCATTTTACCCAGCTTGATTGAATGCGACAGGCAGGCAACAGGACTTCTATGATCCTTTGAACAATAGAGAATTGTTAAATAGATGCCATTTCCCCTTTTGGGCCATGTATTTTACTTATCTAACAATTTTATCTCCTTTAATAGAATAAATTTGTGCGTTTTACTGTTTGATGGATTAGAAGGAACTGCGGAAGCAAATGTACTGTATACAATTAGGCTGTCTTGAAAACGCACACTTCTGTTTACTCTAGGCCTCTTCCCCCCCCCCTTCTCAATCAAGCTACTAATAGAGCTGTTTTAAGTTTCAACAAGGGCCATATTAACTGCGGGTCTCCACATGAAACAGAATGCTAAACCCCAGCGTCTCCTGACGATGTAAGCTCAAAGTATCCGAATTCCTGTTTTATATTTCTGTCTCAAATCACCGTTATTTCTTTTCAATGCTTTTTTTTTTTCCTCTACCTAGCAAATTATGAGTCCTCAATACATACTATATGATGCCAGTAATAGCCATTGTGAGAAGATTCTAAGTGACTCTGGGGGTGGAAAACTTAATATCATTATTTTTGGCAACTTGTACCCACATCTTATTCTAATGCCATCTACTTTTTAATTTCACCAACTCTGGTCTTAGTACATGCACTTACTCAGTAAATGTTACCAATGATATCAACCACACTTTACATTTCAGCCTACCCTACACTCATATACACACAGTCGGAACGTGAAGCCTGTAACTATTCAGAGTGACAAACATTTACAAATAAAAATTCAAAATCAGAAATAAAAACTGGCTTTCCTAATGGATTATTTGAAGCCATTACAATGTATAAGTCAAACAAAGTAACATCCCTAAAACAAAGAAACGCAGCAATACAGAAACAGCATAAAGGAAAGGTACAGAGATATATTTTTTTCTTCTTTTATCAAAGCCAAACAGAATAATACCACATCCAGGAAAAGTGACCATAAATAAAATTCAATAAACATCTTAGATTTGAAAAGAATAAATCACAGTCCTTCAACTCATTTGGCCCTTACATTAAATAATTTCTTTTTTTTCCTTTTCTTCTTCTTCTTCTTATTTTTTATTATTATGTTATGTTAATCACCATACATTACATCATTAGTTTTTGATGTAGTGTTCCATGATTCATTGTTTGCATATAACACCCAGTGCTCCATGCAGAACATGCCCTCTTTAATACCATCACCAGGCTAACCCATCTCCCCACCCCCCTCCCCTCTAGAACCCTCAGTTTGTTTCTCAGAGTCCATGGTCTCTTAGGGTTTGTCTCCCCGTCCAATATCCCCCCCTTCATTCTTCCCCTCCTGCTATCTTCTTCTTCTTCTTTTTTTTTTTTTTTTAACATATAATGTATTATTTGTTTCAGAGGTACAGGTCTGTGATTCAACAATCTTACACAATTCACAGCGCTCACCATAGCACATACCCTCCCCAATGTCTATCACCCAGCCACCCCATCCCTCCCACCCCCCACCACTCCAGCAACCCTCGTTTGTTTCCTGAGATTAAGAATTCCTCATATCAGTGAGGTCATATGATACATGTCTTTCTCTGATTATTTCTTAATAAAAGAAAGAAAATCATCTCCCCCACTGTCTATAATTGGAAATACTTTAACTTCATGCAACTGAAATTTCTACAACGATTCACCCTCCTGGTTTCCCCTCATTCATTACAAAATGTGAATGGTTTAACTGGACAGTGCCAAACCCTCAGACTGGAGAAGGTTTTGCTCTGACCTGGCCAATTGTTTGCTTCTATCTCTAGGTGGTTATCCTTCTGAATCGATCTCTGTCTTTCAGAAATTATCAAACTAAAACAAAAGCAAAACTGTCTGCAGATTGTTTGTAAGGTATTTTTTTTTCATACCAGGAGAACGCTAGCAAAAAGAAAAATCACACACACACACACACACGTGCGCGCGCACACACACAGAGAAATTGTTTAAATTGTAGTGATGAAAATATTGAGATTCATCTACATTTCAAAATGCCAATAGAATTGTAAAACACAGAATTAAGTTAGTTAGCAACACCAATTCTGTAGTATAGAATGACGTGGTTTTCACCATTAATTTTTTCTTTATTTTTATGAATAGGAAGTTGACTCTACTAGCAATAATGACAGTTAATGACAACCCAGTGAGTCACTGCTTCCTGTGCCTTGAGGCGTAGGTTCACGTATAAATGATAATTAATGCCATTAAACATTCCACCACTATACTTACTTAACAGCTTTTGGCATTCAAACTCTTCAATGCGTCTACTGTATCTTACCAAATAATTAAATACCGTGAAGGTACACAGGGTTAATCTGCAAAGGTAACTGACTGGGATTGCTCTGGGATGGGTCTTGAGAACTGCATCGGTCTGTAATTTTTAGGTTCACCAGTCACCTTTAAACGTGGGCATTATGTTTTTATCTAGCTGCATAATAAGCTGCCTACAAATTCAATACACAGTAAGCTGGGCCCCTATTTTCGTTGACAAAAACACTCAGTCCTTGGGTTGCTAACGGTGGCTCGGCCTGATGTTGCTGTGGCAAGTCAGACTTCTAGATGTGATTCAAATGCATTTTTATAAACTGTACATTCAGTGATTTATATCATGATCATGGGTCTTCCCTCAATATTTCAGGAAGGTGTTTGGAAGAAGAATCGAGTAATATTGGATACCAACCTGAGAAGTTATTTAATATTGGTAAACATGTAAAAGGATCTGATTTCCAGATAATAAAGGATTATTTTATTGTATGTACAGATGTTTAAATTAACACACACATTCCATTCTTATCTTTCTTAAATTCAGCAGAATAACTGTAAGTCTTCACAAGGCATGTTATCAATGTAAAAGCAATAAAAAAGTCACCCTCTTGTGAATTACTATTTACAGTATTTCACAAGAATGGCGTTCACACCCTCCAAATGAACAAGGTTGTCTCTTTAAATTGAAGGACACTGCCTGCACTCTTCATCAGTTAGCATTAGCAATGGGGGAGGAGAAGGGAGAAAATAACAAACCATTTTTCTATCATTTGAACTCTCTTTGACCCTTGCAAGCTATTCAAGTATGCACTTAAGACAATTCAAATAAATAACATATATACACATATAAAGAGCAGATATATAGATTGCAAAAGAGTGAATCCTGATAAAGTAGATAGGTTGATACCTAGAAATTCACCATCTTGAAGCCTGTTTCTTGGCATTATCTTTGATAACACAAGAGGAATTCCCATATATAGAAGATAATAACATTTCATGAGTTTAATCAATAATTATGTGAATCGGGGTATAAACTCACGGTGAATCAACTATAGCTAAAAGAGCTGAGTTCAGAAAAGGAAAGAGCCACCCTGTCCCCATATTGACTGAAAAATTTTTGTTCCATAATCATAGTTCTACTGGGGGAGTGTCAAAGAGGCTGGCAAATATAAAATGCAGTGAGAAGTATATGATGAAATATATCATTTAAGTGATATTTAGCTTAAAAAGTTCAAAATATTCTAGTCAAACTTATTTCTATTCCAAAAGTTAAATATAACATTTTTTGAAAAAAATGTTACATCCCATAAATTGCACTTGTACATATCTGTGTTTGCAAGAATTATTTCTTCATTTTTACTAAAATATTTCCTCAAAATAGACACTAATTGGTGTCTGTTTAGCAATTTCCAACACTCCTTCTCTACTTTAGTGGCACTATGTGCTATAGGTTTCAACATACACTTAATGATACTTACTACTGGGTCTACTGCATTTTTTAACACAAAATACTAATAAAAGTAGTAATCTAAACTTGGCAGGTAAAGGCATGAGGAATCATGCATGATGCTCCTAAAGATTTTTAGGATGCTTTCTAAAATCACTCCCTCCCTCTTCCCCAAAAAGAGATAAAGAAGGAGAAAAAGGTAAAAATGGAAATTTGAAACATGACAGAACTGCCATGTATATTTCTTAATGTTTAGAGAGCTTTAATTATACAGTTTCTAGAAGCAAAAACAAAACCCTACCAAAATTAACAGAGGAAGATAGAGATAAATGAGTCACCAAATAAACCTTTCTTTCAGCCAGAAACCATGTGGATGTGGAGGTTTCTTCAGAGCAAAACATGTGCCTTGAGTTCCCCAGAATCTCTCCCATGGCAGGGAGGAGGAATTCAGTGGTTCTGAATATTCATCCCACCCAGGCCTTCCTGTTACCTTGTGGAACAGTGACAATACCAACTCTAGAAACCAGGGTCAAGAGGGAACCTCTCTGTTATGATTCCCAGTGACCCACAGAGCAGGATTTCACCACAATCTTGTGACATGTGACTGGGTTTGGGGAGTTCCAGTGTCAGTTCCAAAAAACCCTAAGGAGGGTTCCCTTTGTGAAACAAATTAATTGCACAACCAAATATTGCCACATTCTTGAGGCCTATTGACATAATGGAAACTTCAACCCCCACTTTGGTTTGTATTTTTCCAAAAGAGTAAAAAGCGACCCAGGTAGAGCCCCATATAATTCAAGTAAAGGAAGATAAAAAAGACAGATTTTTTTTCACTATCCATAGTGGGAAATTACATATTTTAGATTTGAAGTCCAACAGAGAATAATTCAACTTTGTACTATTCACTCTTGAGTGGTACATGAGAGAGAATGAATGGAAATCAGTTTGTCTGCTACTTCTGAGTCTTCTAAGCCGTAATACTTTCATCAATATTTACAGTGCCTCAGCCCTGTTTACAGATGTGTAATCATATTGGGCTCAACCAAGTTGCAGAGCTCCCTACGATCTTCATGTGGACATCTCAATTAAAAATTACAAATCATTATTCTCACCATTTTCACTGCTTTTTAAAACTAGTTTATTTATTATAATTTCTTCTGATTCCTAGCATCAAAATGAGAAAAACTTACCTGTATTTATTCCATAGGCTATCCAATCCTAGTTTTATTGGGAAAGAGATTTCAGGAGCTCTTCCTCTTTCCCATATCCATAGCAGGATAAAACATAATTTCTAATGGTAAATATTAAAGTCAAAAAAATATGAGCAATCATGGAAACTGTGAGTTTTCCCAACACATATGAGTCACTTATATCCCCAGAAGTAATGAAGCCTCCCGAAAAAAAAAAAATAGAGATTCAAAAAGAGATGATGATTTGATGGTTTTTCCTGTGTTTAAGTCAGATTGAGTATGACTAAATAATTTCTCAATTGCTAGACTAAAACAAGCCAAAGCAAATAGCTTTTAAAACTTTAAAGTATATTGTGTAGTGGTGACTGTTCAAGGTCTCACTAAAGTCAACACTGAAGAGATAATACACAGATGAGTTGGATGCAAAGGGCTATTCTTAATGCATTGATTATAGAAACAAACAAAAAGCCCTCTACAACATTGTTGCAACCAGAAAAGTAAATTTAAAATAAGATATTCTCATTTGTATATTAACAAATCTGATATGGCTCACATTTAATAATAAAAGGGAAGACATATATACTTAAGTAGTTAAAGCCCAAATGGCTGCAAAAATGGTAAAATATTTCTCCAGGTATAATGACTGTAGAATAATCTCAGCATTTTCAGATCAATAAAAATTTTAACCCAATCCCACAATATATACATATTAATTTCCCCTACTCATTTGAAATCTTTCATATTTTTTTCTAATGGCATAAAAACAAGGAAGATAATATATTAAATGGAGTAAATTAAAAATATCACCAAGGAAAAGCCATTCATTTAGTCAAAAAAGTTTTATCAATTGCCTATTGTGTCTAATCAGAAGTGGCTCAGTCCTGTAGGAAGCTAAACTACACAGATACAATAGAAGCGAACACTTGTTTTCTAAACTTGCTGATATTAATCTTATTATGGAAACTAGGTATGCATCTCAAATTTTTTTTAATTAAAAAAATAACTCATGCCAATGTGATCAGACGGGCTTTGCCTTAGTTCAATTATGTTAGCATTATTTTCCCAGGAAGATGGGACATGATTTCTGTATCATATATGTATAAAATCTAGCTCTGTGATGAATATATGGTGTATGCTTAATACATAATGATGGATATACTCTGAAATGAATTCAAAAGACCAGCCTGTAGGAAAAAATTCATTCTAGATATTATTTCTTCAGCAGCTAGACAAGTGAACAGAAATTAGAGTTGAAAATACCCATGGTCCTAATTTCCTCACTGTGTGACCTTAGACAAATTGCTTAACATCCCTCAGTCTTCACTTTCTAAATTATAAAATGTTTTGTGATAAAATTGCATTAAGTAAAAAGATTACAGGTTTACCGCACATAAATTCCTACCAAATACTTGCACGTGGCAGAAAGGAAGTAATTGTAGCAATACTTTTGTTATGTTACTTGTTGTTATATTGTTGTTATATTGACACTATGTACCCTGATTGTTCATAATCTACATGAATTTCCTCTGATAATTGAAAAACATAATCGTTTTCAACGTTTTTCTACAGATATTAAATATTTGCCTGACCTATATTTTTGCAATGCTTATTAAAATTACTTTAACTGTTTGGAATACCTTGTGATGGGGGAAGGGAAACTTTATAAAGAACCCCAAGCATTTAATACGTTAGGTAGAATTCTAAATTAAAGCGTATTTCCTCCTTGTCCATAATCAAAACATACTAATAGTTCTTAAACTAGAAAATCTGGACGTCTAGGAAAACTTATTTATCTACAAAAGGACCAGAGACACCTGAGCTGAAGGATCCCAAAGATCAGTTTTGATGGTGCTGGGGGAATAGTAGAGGGACTTCCCCTATCCTCTGAATGCTATAAAAGAGTTTTGCATATGATAGGACTCACTGAATACTTGTTAATCAAGTGAAACCTATCTTAGGTATGTGTACACTTTCAGTCCCTCCATCCTAAACATTAAAAACATTTCTCAAGATGAAAATACTGAAATTTCAAGCTCTAGAACACTGCTTACTAGTGATATCATGTGCAAGAAAAGTGACAAATTCTTGGATTCAGAAGGCAGAGAGAGGAATCAGTTTGGAGCTTAAGAAATACTGTCAGTTATAAGAAGAATTTAATGAGGACATTAAAGTATTTGGAGTTCCTTTGATTAAAGACTGCATATATATAGTACCATAACTACATATGTTAAAGTCCTTAAATCATTCATGTGATCTATTTGTCAAAATTGAGCTCCTCTTGTGAATTATAACTGCAAGAAAAAACACAAAACAAGAAACTTCCCAAACTGTTCCCATGACAGGAGCCTAGTGGTGAATAAAATATTGAAAGGGATATTTATAAAACTATAAAAATTAAAACACAAGTGAAACAAAAAAATGCTGCCAATGCTCAGGAAACATCCAGATACCTCACTGAAAGTTAGAAAAGACCATTAGATAACAGTTTCTGTACCTGGCTATAAAGAAATAATAAGTAACTTCAAAAAATATATATATATCACCTCTGTATCTCAGAATGAATGTTCTTGTGATATATGACAAACCAATAAATTGGGATAAGACTTACTTTATTTAATATATTGGTTAATAATAAGTTATAACTTTGTTTTAAACTGCATTTAAAAATGAAGATTAAGCACACATTAAATAACATAGGTCCTCTTGTAAAAGCCCCAAAGCAATCATTAAAGTTGTTTGTTTGCTTAACATCTACCATGCACAAGACACAGTGCTGAGTACTTCAACTGTATCCCAAAGTGATTAACTAACACTGCATTTAACCATTTTTAAATGTCTTCAAATATCATGAAAAAAATTAATGTATAACTGGATAAACATAGTATTTTTATTAAAAATATAAGAACTAAGGACACACACAAGGTACATAAAGAATACAAGTTTTAGGAAGCCTTGGTATTATTGTTGGTTCTAATGATTATGCATTAACCTTAGCATAATAATATCAGTGTGTACCTTTAGAGTATTATGTATGCAAGGTAGTAATAAAGCAGTTAAAGTTGATAAAACAGATTTTCCAATATTTATCCTAATCTGGAATCTGTCTTGAATATTGCCCAATATTCTTAGCAGAATCTAGAGGTTCAAAAATAGATCAAGTGTGCTATGCTAACAAAATTTGGAAATGTTTCTTCTTGATCAAGCTATTGATCTCTTCTGAAGTGGGACTGACTGGACTCTCTTAAAGTTTCTATAAATAATGTAATTACAATGTTCTCCATATTCATAAAAATGTTTCACCCTTTTAAAAAAAAAGTATCCTTACTATGCTATTTGCTTCAATGATAGCCAGCAGCAATGAATTCTATAGTTTAGTTGTATGTTGCATAAAAAATTACTGCCTTCTAACAGTTTTTTATCATGATATTTGATTTCATTGTGTGTCTCCTCATGAATAAAGGCAAAGAAACCCACCAATAGATATGTATTTTTCATTATCATCTTTGATCCATGAAGAGAATATTTTTTTATTTGAGCTTCATCTTTTACTCATGGTTACAATACAGTGTTGGCTGTTTGAAATTCATTATTTTTCAAAGATTTCATTTTCCGTTTTCATGAAGCACACAGAACCTTCAGCAAACCTGTTTCTTAAATAATGCATTATCTAATATTTATCATAGTTTAATTGTCATATCCCAAATATGAATATTATTAGAGGAGAGATGGAATAGATAACACAATCTTGAGGCATATAAAAATAACTGATACTCCTCCCCACAGAGCCTGAGATGGCCTTAGGCTCACACTGTGTTGCAAACTACCTAAAGAAGAGATGAATTGTTTCCACAGCCTTTCTGGTTCATAAATTTCCTGTAGAAAGGAAGCAATTGTTTTTGTTTAAAGGAAACATCCTGGGTTAGATTAAGCAAAAGTCCCATTTTCTGTCAACAGAAGACAAAGCAGAGAGGTAAAAAGGTCAATAAATATTGGAAAGCAAAAATCTAGCCAGTATTTATCAGGTACCTGTTTGTGCAACTATTAAGGGCATCAGGAAACAAAATCTCTGAATGTCTGAGTTAATTTCTCATTTTGTTCAAGTATTTTGTATTCTGCGTAGGCATCATATGCGAACAGATTACTAAACATATAATCAACAAAAGCCTGCCTTTTAAAATAAAGTTCAAAGTCTATAAAAGGCATATTTCTAATTCAAATTAAAGTATGACAGCATTGGAGCAATCTTCTGCTCCACCCACAGATGTCTGAATAGTCCGACAGATTTTTCTCACTGAATTTCTCCAGGGGTTAAGGCAAGGGTCCCCCAAGTCCATTATGGGGCATTTCTGTGTTTTTTATATCCTAACAATGCACAAGTTTCCTCACACCATCATACAGTGCCCATCCAAAAATCTTTCCCCGATCTCCATGAGTTTTCCTCTTTGTGGTTACGGAAAGTTTTACAGAATTGCTCACAAAAACATAAATGTGAGCTATAGTTACCTCCTGAACTTAGACTACTCTAGTATTTCTTAGAAGTTGAGGAGAACAATATGTATTTCCTATTTTCCTGACATTTCCTTTAGTAATAGTAACAGAATAAATTGAATTATAGAATTTTTAAAGTAAAACGATCTATCACTTATGGTCATTTTTAATTTGACCTTGTAACAAAGCATATACATGTCTCATAGAATTAGGATAAAGATTAAATGAAATAACCCATGCTAAACACAGGAACAGGTGTTACTAGGTCTTCTATAGTAGGCTTTCAAATAAATTATCTATTACGTAATGATTGTTATTTTATAAAAAGAATAATCATTGTCTTTAATAGCATCATTTGCCTTGGACCATCCATGATTTGCATATTACACATATAAAATGTATGTGCATGCCTCTGATTTATATGTATGTGCACACTATATTCTTCCATTCATTTAACAATTATATACTGAGTAATTTCCAAATGCCAGGTACAATGACAGGTATTAAAACACAGAGATGGAGAACAAAAAGAAAACTTAGTTTAGCAGGTAAGTATAATACTGTTGCATCTACTAGATAAGTATAGTGTAATATGTTATGTACAACAATTGAATTATAAACAGTGTATATTAAGAGACAAAATACTGTTACCTTTTCCAGTTTAGAAGGTGTAAGAGGATTACAGAAGAGTACATACTAAGACTTTCACGCTTCTTACAAACATTCGCACAACGAGGCATGCTCTCTTTCTTAAGTACGTATGTCCATTGTCATTAAGCACTAAGTGTTCAGAGTCTTTGTGTGCACAATCTTAAAGAATGTCTACATCTCCACATGATAACTTCTAAATGTTTGATTCAAACAGTATTTATCTTATTGAGTTAAAAACAATCCCCTCTCCAAATATAAACTAATATTGGTCTTGAAGAACTTTTCTGTCCTCATGAGGCTTTCTACACAGTATATGTTGTAATAAATTGGACCTAAAATACATCCTTGATTGTGTGTCAGCCAGGAGACCATTCTGTCACTCATCACAGGGTCTAGCATGTAGTAGCACTCAACAATGAGCATTTATTGAAGGAACAAGTGAATGAATGAATGAACTTTGAGTCCCTTACTATCTTGGAAGAGCTTTGGACAAAAGTGAAATACTCAGTATTGTTAATGAATGTAGCATGTTCTCACTATTTTTTTTTTTTTTAATTTCTTCTGGATCTGACATGAACATTCAGAATTCTCATTGCGCTTCTGAAACAAATAATGGCTTTCAAAAGAATCTGAGCAGGACTTGCAAACAACTAAGATTAGTAAAATGTCACGCTAGTGGAGTATGGCCGAGTATTCAGCGAAGCATAGTAATTAAGGGAGTAGATTCTGGAATCCCACTGTTTGGGTTCAGATCAAGGATCTATCACTCACTAACCGTGTGACTTTAAGTAAGTTACTTCACCTCTCAAGCTTCTCAATTATAAAATAAGAGTACAACAATGCCTACTCTTAGAGTTGTTTTAAGGATTAAAAGGATTACGTATTTGAAATAACTTTAAACAGCACCAGCAGGCACTCTATTGGTGTTTGTGTAAAAAATCAGCAGTCATTCAAAAGGCAACTTTCTTAAAGATGGGTACAGTGATAACCACTATGTAAGTCTGTTGAATTGAATATGGGAACTCCTTCCCAGGGCTATTTGCGAATTTCAACGTGCAGTTACTCACGAATAGTTACTCACAAATCAATAGGCACGATTTTCATTCGAAAGCTGACTTGGTCAAAAGTGGCAGCTACCCAGGTGTGTTTCCAAGTTTATGAAACTTTCAGGCTGTACAAGGAAACCCCTCCCATGTTTCAGGGTTGTTCTTAAGATTCCCACTCAAGCAATTCAAATATGTCTTTTCTGTGGCCAGGGAATTGCACAGATCCCCCTCCGTTTTATGTTTTGGTCTATCCCATAGCTATTATGTGTCTCCTGTCACTCTGGCTGTTTTTGGTTTTGTTGTCTCTATTCAAAGGAGGCCTGTGGTTGTGTCTATCCCCAGTGTCTGTGTTTCGAGTTGTGGCGGTTTGCCCCCCCCTGTCTCTCATCATTGCTTTTGGCTCAGTCCCTTGACAGGAAATGAGAGATTTATTTTATCTGGCTTGAACTACATTGTTCCTTCCTGACTACTGGTGTTACTTCACTCTAAATAACATGACTTTGTGCTCACAGTCTGCCCAAGGTCAAAGCCTGAGGGTAATAGACACATTTAAGAGCAGAGGAGGAAAATATAACCAGAGGGGAGGAGTGGGCAAGGAGAGAAATTTTAAAAAAAAGAGAGAGAGAAAGAAAGAAAGTAGTGATGCAAAAGTTAATCTTGCAGTGGGTCTAAGTTTTCTGCGGGTTTGAAATGAAATCTGTTCTGAAGAGCTGAAAGCGGAACGATTTCCCCCCCTTCCAGATGTTATCGATTTAAAATGACACTATGAAGCAATCTAGGCTTGAAATTCAAATTTAGTTTTAAAAGAAAGCATGAGCTGTCTGGGAGAAGGGTTTACAAAGCTTATTAATACTTGTGATATCATAATTGTAGTGTGTTTTTAATAATTTAATTTGGAATAATTACCCGAATTCAAATATTCCTCTTTGGTTTGACACAAAAAATATAGAAGAATGGTTGATGGTGCATACAATTAGTAAAATCAAGTTCATCATTAATAAAAGAAACTTAATGATACCGAAACTTGAAACTTGAAGCCATAAAAAGGTTTAAAATTTTCTCTTAAAAAAAAAAGGGTTTAAATTTTTGTCTTAAGTATAAACAAGAATATATCTGGATGACATCTCCTGACCCATTTATATCCCCCCAACCTGCCACCCTCCCCCACCCCCACCCCCGGCCTCCTCCCCCACCCTCGCCTTTGGAGGTGTGAATAAAACTTTCTTGGTTTTTTTCAAATACCTCTCGAGTTTCAAAGGGTCAGCAGGATGGCCACCCAAAGACATGGTAAAAGAAAACATCTTGGTTTTACTGTGGTCACACCATTTATGCTGAGCTAAACCTCTCTAGGATAGTTAAAGATTGGGAAACAGGGAGAAAACTGGCTAATCTAGATATATACTTTTTTGTTCTTTTAACAGATTATCATGCTCTTTAATAATACTTTTGACTTAAGAAAATGAATTGAATGGAAATGGACTTTAAATGAGGCAAAAAGCATTTAGGTTACATGTAAGGCTGGATTTTGTGCACACAGAAAATTATTTCACATGGGCATTCCATTCTTGGGAAGATGATGCAATCCACTTTGCTAATGATTTTTCAACACTCATATCATTCTGTGTGCTGTAAGCATGGCTTATGCTGAAGTCAGGAGGACATCCCTAATGACATCTTAAAGACCTCAGATGTTTGTGACTTATAACACCTCCTCTAGGAAGCCCCAGTCATGTCAATGGAACTAAGTGGACATCACTATACTGAGTTGGCCAAGGGCCCAGTATTTGAAAATCATAAATTATTTGTTTCTTTATACAAATGCGTCATTTTGGAACTCTGACTAGAAATTATCCTCAGTACACCTTAAACATACACAATGTTATATGTCAACTATACCTCAGTTAAAACAAAACAACAACAACAACAAAGAAATTCCTCAGAATCATACTTTCTTCTCATTTCAATTCCTTATGGGACGGTCTACATGTGAAATGAGCCCCTAAATATTACAACAAGGTAGACAAAACTGCATAAGAATTTCAACAAAAGTCTCATTTTTAAACACCAAGCTCTTAAAAGTTACAGCAATGTTTTGTACATGTTGTTTTTAATGTTTTCTGATTATTAAATTATAAATATAGTCCTAAAAAATAAACATAAAAAAGTGATTCTTTTGTCCAAGGTGCCTATTAATTAGCCAAAAAAGCCCTCACTTGAACACCTAAGTCATCCCCAAAAGTTTTTTCCTTAAGCCTCTCCCTATACTGCAGGTACACGGAAGGAAAAAATAACAAAATATTAAAAGAAAATAACATTTATTACAAATTTACTATTTTCAACACTGTGCCAGCTGCTTTCTGATACAGCATCACATTTCATGCATGCAAATTCCAGGCAAAATTAGTGTTATTATCCTCATTTTATAGATGATAGAATAAAATTTAATATATATTGAGCAATATGCCCAAGATCATAGAATTTATAAATGGTGAAATTAGGATTAAAATTTAGGTGGGTCTAATTCTAAATCCAGGGGTGCCTGGGTGGCTCAATCAGTTAAGCGTCTGCCTTCGATTCAGGTCATGATCCTGGAGTCCCGGGATCAAGCCCCATGGCAGGCTCCCCGCTCAGCAAGGAGTCTGCTTCTCCCTCTGCCACTGCCCCTCTGCTCACCCCTGTTCTCTCTCACTCACTCTCTTTCTCAAATAAATAAATAAAATCTTTAAAAAAAAATCTAAATCCATGTCCATTCATTATTCTGGAATAGGAACTAAAATTCTAGATTACAGAAAGTTAGTGTGTCTAGAGTCCCAACTGTGTGTCTCACCTATACAAAATAAGGAGTTACAAACAAAAACTGTCCTTGCATTCTTCAAAAGGTTAAAAATAGAGTCAGCAATTCCACTCCTAGGTATATACCCAGAAGAAATAAAATATATATACTCACACAAAAATTTGTACCCAAATGCTCAATGGCCACATTTCCACAAAAAAAAAAAAATGGAAAAAACCTTGATGCCCATCAACTGATAAATGGATAAATACATTGTGGTATATCCATACAATGAAATATTATTTGGCAACAAAAAGACACAAAGAATTGAAATAGGACATGGATGAACCTTGAAAACATTATGCTAAATGAAAGAAGCCAGACACAAAAGACCTCATATTATATGATTCCATTTGATTTAAATGTCCAGAATAGGCAACTCTATGGGGAGTGAGAATAGATTAGTGGTTACCTATGGTGGTAGGCTTAGGGGAAAAATGTTGGGGAGATATGAGAAAGGACTGCTAATGAGTATGGGATTTCTCTCTGGGGTGATGAAATGTTCTAAAATTGATTGTGGTGATGTTTACACAACTCTGTACTAAAAATAACTGAATAAAATAACTTTAAATGAATAAATTGATTATGTAAATATATCTTAATAAAACTCTCCCCCCCCCAAAAAAGAGTCATATAACACCTTTGCACCCATATCATCAGATGAAAAAGCTGCAGCACATTTCCCACTAAGAAGAGAAAAAAACTGAACAAATCTAGCTACTGGAACAGGCAAGAGTTGGTTATCATCTATCATTTTTCCCTCCATATCATCAAAGCTTGGGTCAGCTAGATCCAGGCAGACCTCTGAATCATCGAGAGATTTGGAAAGACCTCCCTCTTTGGCCAACTATTCTTTCAGACCAAAGCTTGCTGGAAAAGTTAGAACCACACACTGGTAGTTTATTTACCCAACGCTAAACCGCTTGTTTGACATTTTTCTCTAAACTGACCAGTGTGATTTGAGTATTGTGTAGACAACCACAAAGAACAACTGAAACAGTGGGAAAGTGTATTTTAAAAGTACTTAGTGTTTTATTAACACTTAGAGAGTAGAATTCCCTGCTTCTACCCAGATTCAGTTCTTCATGTTCCGATGTGAAGTTGCCCAATTGTCAAATTTGTCAATATAATTTTTAGTCCTGCAGCCCATCATTAGATGACAGAAAAACATCATGTTGTGGCAAAGAACCAGTAGGTAGTAATCAAGTGTCCCATGATGTTGACATTTCCCGACCCTCCACAGATTTTTTTTTTTTTTTTAATTTTTTAAGGGACCAGCGCACAGAACAGCAGGCTTGTGAAGGTCCAGCTCTCCGGAGATAATGAAACATTGTATCCAGATAACTTTTAGATGTTTATACCTTAAAAGTTACTCAGCTGAAGTTGCATTCAAATTAAACACCATTGCTACAGTGTTTCTGTTGTGATTGTCGGAGGGAAGTGGAGCCAGTGCAATTCGTCCATGTTTTACAAATCACCATCTGGCAGGGATATGGCAACATGTGAAATCTTCACAGGACTCTTGTTTTTCTACTATCTGCTGGATAACTAAGGAGATCACCAGACTGCTGGGATGCCTGCCAGATGGTAAGCAGGTATGTTTATGAGTTTAAGATTCTTATTTTCTTTCAATGCTTTTACATGCTGTGGGTGCAGAGGCATAAAAGTGAAAGGGAGAAAGAAAATGGGAATGGATAAGTAAGTGACTGTATATGATCATTACAAATGTCTTTGAAGTTTCTTGAAATGTGAATTTTCCAAAGTCTACATTGAGTTATTTTCTGCCAAGTAGAAAAATCACCAGTCATATGGCCACAGGATTTTAAAAAAATGCTACGTTTTTCATTTTTGTACAAATAAGCAGGTGTAGAGTTTCTTCAGTCCTGTTGAGTAGGCATGCATTACCCTGAGGATCATGAGCATCATCAACAAACATTTGATGAGTGTATGCCCTGTGTATGGTACTGAGCTAGCCATTTCAGCAAAATAAAAATGAGGATCTGTTTTATTTTATTTTGATTATTCAAACAGACTATCATAGGCAAAGAATGCCTACCTAGCAGAGTCATAACAAAAAACCTAAGAATTGAAGATTCACAGTGTTAAATCTGAGAAGTAAGTGGTAATCATGAGAGTGAAAAGCAAAGTATATCCTAAACAAACTTGACAGATAACAAGTGAATATCACAAAGAGGTAATGTTTGGTATATAGAGAGGTACAGTTACTTAACTTAGGTTTGAATGGCTGCTCAGGAATATACCAACATGACCCAAGGCAAGTTTCTGAAATTCTCCAAGATTCAATAAGCTCATGTATAAAAATGGTGATAACAGTTCTACCTTTTATGATTATAGAGAGATTAGAAACATAAAAATACAAGTTGTCAGCAAGTACATAGTTGCTCAATAAACGAAGCTGTTATCATTTTTACTGATACTCTCATTACATAGAGAGAGCTCCTTCTAGATTAAATCCCTAGATATTTGCTTGCATGAATTATATAAATATATACCTAACCTTACATATTTATATATTTAGATACACATAAGGTCTATGTGAAATCATGCACTTGTATGCAGATATGTACAAATCCAAGTATATATGCCTAATAGTAGATATATTCTGTCCAATCACAGAAAATAAAGATTAAGATTTTGCCTTAAACCTCTATAATCATATTGAGTAAGTACTAATACAAGTTTCACAGTTTCCAGAAGTGATACTTTGGGCCAATTACCCTGTAAGACACAGAACCTGTCTGTGTCCTTAGCCATGGAATGGAGAGAATAAAACCTGCCCCATAGGATTACATGAAGATTAAGTATGAGTATGTCTACATAGTACATTGCACAATGCCTGGCAGAGAATAAATGAATAAATCTTTTTTTTTTTTTCCTTTTTGCTTCCTTCTGTTTCCTCTTTAATTACTGATCATTCCACCTCTAAATTGGTCTATATTTGCCCATCTTTATCTCCTTCTCTCAAGTTGAAGGATAGCTGTCTCTGCTTCTTTCTGATCCTCCCAATTATATTCTTAATTCTATCACTCTTTCCACCAGAATAATTTTTCTCCTTAATTATATGATTCCTGTGTCTATTTTTATCATAAATTCCTACTCATCCACTAGTTCCTTCTTAGTCTAAAATATACTCATTTCCCCCATCCTAACAATAATTTTCTTAAAGAAATATTACCAAATGACAGAAGATACAGAAAGCCTAAATAGGCCAATGACCATAGAAGAAACTGAAAAGACTGTTAAAGATCCATCTCTAAAAAATGCCAGTCAAAAGGAGATTTTTTTTTTTCTGACCCAAGGAATTTTATATTGGTTCTAATAAAACTGGGTTGAACAGAATTTTTTTTTATTTAAGCAGTCCCAAAACATTAAAATGTTTAAAAGGCACAATTCTTTTGCAAGGTTAGCACAACCCTGATACCAAGTTACAACTAAGGCAGTGTAGTATACACACACATACATAGAACACAAAATTATAGGCCAAGCTCACTTAAAAATGAAGAAGCAAAATTCTAGCAAGTGTATCTCAGGAGTAAATTGAAGAATAACGCACCATAACCATCTGGTGCTCATTGCGAGGATAGAAGGCTGGTTCAATAGAAAAGTATCTATTTAAATGATTTTTTACATTTAAAATAGTAGACAAAAAGTGAAAAGCCACAAGCAAATTGTTAAAAAAGTCTTTGGAAAACCATTCAGATTCATTTAATGTAAGTTAGGAAAAGAGAAAGAGAAAAAAAAAAAAAAAAAAAACCTGTCTTGAAGGGAGTTTGTCACAAATAGCAATAAACCACATAGTTAGTGGTAAAATAGTCATACTATCTTTGTTTGACCCAGCTTCTCTTACTTCTCACTTCCTTTTCTTTTTCACCAACAACCACATTGCCCACAAGCCAGGCCATGTTTACTGCCTCTTCTTACTCATCTCCTGTACACTTTTCGACTCATTGCAAATGCTTCTGCTTCTACTTTTTTAAAGAAGCTATTTACTCAAAGGTTACTGATATCCACTTAATTTCCAATGTCCACTGGCCTGTTTTCTGGACTCATCCTCTTTAATCACTTGATAGCATTCAAGACTGTCACACACAACCTCCTCAGCTCTTTGCCACCCTAGACTTTGGGAATGCTTCTTGCTTGACTCTCCCCGCCACTTGCTTGGCCTCTCTCAGCCTCTTTCTGCCTCTTCTTCCTCAACCTGCTCTTCAATATGGGGGAATCCCTAGAAGTCTACCTCTTGCAGTTTTTTCTTTAGGCCCAACCCAGGGAATGTAGATTGAACTTAAAAAGGAATGATAGAAACTATTAACAAAACAAAGTAAACAGACGACTGCATTAAACAAAAAATTCACATATGACTTTCAACTTACTACAGTTTAAATAAAATAGACTTTAAAAAAAATTGCAACATGAACGATCTCTGCCTATATTACCTTCAATATGCTTAATATTACCTGGCTAATTAAAAAATTAGTTTGTAGCGGTGGCTAGTTGGCTCAGTTGGTTAAGTGTCTGCCTTCGGCTCAGGTCATGATTCCAGGGTCGTGGGATTGAGCCCCACATCCGGGTCCCTGCTCAGCATGAAGCCTGCTTCTCCCTCTCCCTCTGCCCCTCCCCCTGCTTGTGCTCTCTCTCTCTCTGTCAAATCTTTCAACATCTTTTTCAAATTTTTTTAAAAATTAATTATATTAAAAATAATTTTTTAAAAATTAAAAATTAAAAAATAGTTTTTAATGTTAACGAATGTCTTTTCTGTTATTGCTGTTACATGGCTTTCTTAAATATGTTACTGATCTGTAATTAACTTACTAGTATAAACACAAAATATAAGTTTTCTAATTTTGTGTTATCTTGATTTTTAACCATTTTGAAACCTATTTAATTTGAAGGCAGCTAGTGCTGTTAGAATTATTAGGATATATCTGAATGCAATTTAGGAGGATTCGGTGATCATTTACTCAATACCAATGACATGTCAAACACTGTTTATATAGTCATCCTTTAATATATAAACTCCAACCAGATGCTACATAAATGAACTAGACTGATTTCCAAATATAAAGTAACAACTTTAATGTTTTAATCACTATAATTCTAAGATACCTTACTTTCCCTAATCTGTAAGCAAATACTAAAGTCAAACAAAAGTATCATAAAAAGACTTATATAGGTGCTTTCAAATTCCTCATTACACAGTCATCAATTGGTAAAAACTCTTCAGTAAACTAGATTATCTTTCTCCATTCTGTCCTCTTCAAATTACTGCCAGTTCATTTTTTTTTTAGCTGCTGTATTTTCCTCCCTACCTCAGTAAAATACAGAAACCACCTTTACACATTATTTGTAAATAAAATGCCTTCCAATCCATTGTTGCTTCTTGTTTTTCCTCTGATATTTGTATCCCTTAATGTTACACTTTTCAGGTATTTTAGGAAGTCAGTGCTATTGTACTCTCTCTTATTTGATACATGGTCTTTCCCTAAAGAAAATATAAATAAAATGCTCAAACCTAGACAACATAACATAGGGCATTATTCATTCACAAAGAAATCCATTACAAAAAAATTGCCCACAGAAACCCTCTAAACAGTGATTTTCTCTGGTGCATAAAAAGTGTAAGTCAATTAAATAACATACATTTACACTTAAATTTTCCAAAATCATATCAGTTTTGCAAAGTGGGCCACAACTTTTTCTCATCGGAGTTTTGCACCCCATGCAACATGGAATTGAAAATGAGTTACAGCCAGACTAAAGAACATGATTTCTTAACTCCAGCTAAGGCATTTACTCTTCTACAGCAGTGGATTTCAAACTTTTTTTTAAGCTGTTGAAATATTTTTTCAATAGAAATCTTACAAGGATATGACTTAGAAAAGGGATAAAAGTAGTAGGGTTATGTTCTTTCCCCTTCCCTTTACTAACTGGCTTTAGGATCACCTACAAAAAAAACCTACTGCCTTCCTCAGAGGACAGTTTGAAAACAATAGTATGAGACTATTTGCTACTTATTGACGAAGAGCTGGCTACCAAAGTCATAATCTTACCATAGACAGAACCTCCACATGCCCAGTTGGGAGGACACTGGGCATAACTCAGGAACATGCCTTGTTCTTTGTTTAAAATGATACCCCAAGACATGGGTCGCACACAATAAACAGTCAGTGATGGTAACAATAATTTTTAAAATAATGAAAAGATAAATCTCCTTGACACAGGAATGGTTCCCTTTTCCTGTGCCAGTTGTTCTATCTGTGCCAACTCGAACGCACACCCCTTCCAGGAATGGCATTCAGCCATCCTGGCAACCAGAATAGGAGCAAAGAAAATATGAAATTTCTCTTCAAAACATAAGTGGAGAGATGAATGCAAAGCCAAGCAAAAAGTACCCAGATTCAACATGCACATTGTTAAATGTCACTTCATAGTAAGGCACTTTATGAACGTCAAACGAACATGGACATGTATAAATTAGGAGAATGAGAATAGGTATGACCTATTTAAAAAGCATCAGCAAGTAAAGAAAGTCCAGAAGAACATACAAGGGTCCAATTACAACTGTTACTTTTGAGGAGCAAGTGCAGGGGAATCTAGGCAAAAGGAGAACAGGAATGGGAAAACGTTTTTTGTTGTACACATTTTTATGCTTTTTGAATTCTAAACCATACAATGATATTCAATTCAACACATTGAAATTTAAAAAAAAAAAAAAAAAAAAGGAGGGTCAAAAGATAATTCCAGTAGACCATTCTGAAATGTCATGTTAGCATAATGAACTATTTTGGTTTGGGGGGGAAAAATCAGCAACAGAATGTTTCACCCTAAGAATCTAGATTTAGGCCATGTAGGCCCATCAGTCAGGAAACTGCTTCTTCTACCTCAGATAACTCTGTAAGAAAAGAGGCACCTGTTGATTGAAGCCAAGGATTCATGTCCTGATTATCAAAGAGAGACACAATGTTGCAAGGGTTCCCAAAAGTCCAGCTAACTGAGAGGGGTCTTCAGGATACAGGTTAACAGTCCACAGGATGTGAAAAAGAAAAGTCAATGTCTTGCCTCAAATTATAAACCAGAGAGGGAATTTCACAGCTCTTTCTTCATAACAAAGGAATTGTGAAGATCAAAGAGAAATCTTAACCACCCTGAATGGCATATACCCTCTTGTCAAGGCTTAGAATTTTCCCTTGTGAACTAAGAACAAGATGTTTGTTTACTGACGGATCTTGCTTTGAGCATTTAATCACCAAAAGGAGTCTTAGAAGAGAATCATTAAAACCTGATAAAAATGAAAAAGTAAGATTTCTTTCAAAATATACATTTCAGCCAAATTTCAATAACCCCAGAACATCTTGTTCAACTATTACATGAAAAGCATATTACAAATGAGGAAACAAGAATAAAATACAATGACACCTAGGAGATACCATGGCTTATTTAACTGAGTAAAAAGAAAATCTTACTGGTAAATACCATGTCTCTGGTGGCTATTAGAAGGTAGCTGATACTCCACAAAGTCTGCATTCTTTACCAGTTGACCAAGCAGGTCACACTTGCCTCTGGGACCAAGAGCCTACAGCACTATGATTTGGGATGGGAAGACAGCATTGAATGTTCTTGATCTTTAATCAGGTCTAGGGTCTGTGAATTGTGTAAGACTGTTGAATCACAGACCTGTACCTCTGAAACAAATAATACATTAGATGTTTAAAAAAGAAGAAGAAGAAGAAGAAGAAGAATATGATGATAGTAAGAAGGGAAAAATGAAGGGGGGGAAATCGGAGGGGGAGATGAACCATGAGAGGCTATTGACTCTGAGAAACAAACTGAGGGTTCTAGAGGGGAGGGGGATGGGAGGATGGGTTAGCCTGGTGATGGGTATTAAAGAGGGCACGTTCTGCATGGAGCACTGGGTGTTATACGCAAACAATGAATCATGGAACACTACATCAAAAACTAATGATGTAATGTATGGTGATTAACATAACATAATAATAAAAAAAATGAAAAAAAATCAGGTCTAGGATCATATGTGCTGCAACTGTTTTGAAACTGGTCTTGGATATGCCTTCCTGTACATGGGAGAATTACACACTAAATTCAAGTATTAGCATGTAAGTGCCCACTGAAACCATTTGTCCTAAAAAAAGAAAACATACTAATTAGGTGCCTAATTTTGCATAATGTTGAAATAAGTGCTTTACAAAATGGTCAGTGCAGAAGGACTTGTCCCCACCTTTGAGGAGCACACAATCCAAGAGGGATGGACCCACTGATAAAGATCCACACTCTCACATGCACGGAAAGCAATAGAGATGATTTATATTTTGAAATAAAGTGCTAACTCTTGACTGATATAAAAGTAACAGATGAATTATGAAGCACAGTGTAAAATATTTTCAAGTCCATTTAATTCTATAGTTGGAGCTTTACATTACTTTTTTTTTTTAAGTCCAACAATAGTTTTCAAACATATTAATGCTTAAAGTTAAAAATTAATACCGTATTTTTTAAAAGCAGATACATATCCATGATTGCTCTAATTCTCTTTTATGCCCCTTAATCTATCCAAAGTAATATTCAGAATAATTCAACTCAATTAAATCCCATGGTTTTGAGAAGGTTAGGTGTGGATTAAAATGGTTCATCATTCAGGGACTTGCACAAGCATTTGTGGGCCCCTACTAGTCAAAAGAATGAGGTTATACCGAAAGTCCAAAAAGAAAGAGAAGGTAAATGTCCATTCTGTTCATTTTACAACGTTTTTTGAGTTAGGTAATCTTAAAGTCATATTTAAAAAAGTAGTCCAAAAGAGGGGTGCAATTTAATCTATGCATCCTACTTTCAAAAACATAAATGATAGTAAAAGCCCAGCTACACTGATGATAGGATGGTGTGAAGACAAAGAGAATTAAGGAAAAAAGACACAAAGATCATATGAACAAGGAATTAATAAAATATCATAACAAAGGCAAATGTGTAAATAAAAATATTAAGAGAAAAAAGGAGCAAAATAATTTTAAGGGCAATTATATTGTGAATAACATAGCTAAAGCACTAGAAGCATTGTTTTTTACTTAGTTTTTTCCTGTGGAGATATTTAGGGATTTTTCCTCCCCACTCTTTACTTGCTAGCAAATTCATATTATTAATACTTGTGTTCACTTGTATACATTTAAAAAAAACTATTTTCAAATGCAGTTTATTGCATGACTTGTAATCTTCTTAAGTTGTGTTTTAAATTTCATTGCAAATGCAAACCAACTGACTCATATGTTTCTGTTATTAGTAACTGATAATTTAAAGAAATATAAATAAATGGCATCCAAATGACTGTTAAATTTTCATAAATTGAATTATCTTCAATAAATGTTCAGTTAACAGAATTAACTTTTTTATTACCGCTGCACAAAATAGGCAAAGATATATTATCATGTGCAGCTATGGTTACCATATTTTTTTTCCTAACTTTGTTTCTATTTTTTTTTCTAATTTTGTTTCCACTTTCTGTTTCTAATTTTGTTTCTAATTCAGAAAATAGTATGTAAATATATCAATTGTGACTTGAGGTATTAATAAGATGACACTCTTGGCATAATGTAGCCATCAGCAGGGAGTAAGTCTGCTGGTATAAAATCTAAAAGCGAGTAACAGCCTTAATTGTTCCGTAGTTTTTAAGATTTTTGTAAGGAGAAAAATACACAAAACAAGCCTTGTTTTTTTTCCTCCCAAGTTCTAAAATGTGGCATTCTTTAAAGTAAATCCTCTGAGCAGAATTTGTACATTATGATTGCCATCCCTTTGCAGCTTTGCAAAGCAAGGTAAGATAGCTTAGCATAGCTTTTATCTGCAAGGATTCCCTGAGGCAGTTTCTGTAAAAGGGTTAATGACAGATGTTTCCATTAAATCTGACCTACCTCTTAATTTTGCCATTGCCTGATAATATCCTGGCTTTGTGCTTATTTGCATGGGCAAATGGAGTCACTCTATAACAAGTAACACACGGCCCTCATTGAAACAAAAGGTCAATTCATTTTAAACTGATGTGTGCAATATTTTTTGTAGTTGCAGTTAAAACAACAACAGCAAAATACCTTTCATATAATGCTACTAGTTACAAAGAATTCAAAGCTCTGTTTCCTGAACCCCCGGACACAATATACATCTGCAGGCAGAAACAAGTACTACCAATAGAAATCAATATATCTCCTTGTAGGTAACCAACTAGAAAAATCACTTCTGTCTCTAGGAAGTTCCTCTTATTTTTATACTAAATACAACCAGGACAGAGTAAATTGTCTTTGCTGAGGAATTAGTTGAAAACTCCAAAATGCTAGCAGCGCTTTCTTGTTTACTGAGTGTTATTACTTTGGCAAAGAAAAAAAAAATCTGTAAATATAGAGGGAATAGTTATTGTCTTAGGTTTGTTGAAAGATATAGGCTTTTTAGCCTTTAGGCTGCAGTCCAAATGCTACAGGTTATCAGTGACCAAATTATGTTTCACCAGAAGAAAAGAATAAGTGGTCTTGAACTTTGACCAGGTTGCTGTAATAAGCTCCTTAAAAAATAAAATAATTAAGGCAGTTCACATAGTTACATACAAGGCCCTGTTCAAGCCACTTTTTCTGGTGGGAGAATCAAATAATGTCAAGGGGCCTTCCATGATTCTCGTGAGGAGATACTTCAACTATGTACTTCCTTTTTGAATAGTCTATAGCCAGGACTCAAAAAACACTGCATTAATCTAACTGTGCTGTTTCATTTCATTTCATTGTAACATTAAGGAGTTTAATATTATCACTTGCTAGAGAAGTTCTCTCTGTAATTATATATACAGTGCACTATATGCATATCATACATTGTCTTTATCATTATAGTCTAATCGCTAAGACATTTAAATAAGAAATTCTGGCATTAAATTTCACCTTGCTTGGAAAACAGCTCTTCTGAGTTTTACTAATAGTAAATCCATACACAGAACATTCCTATTATACCAAAATCTGTAATTATCTGAAAAGGAAATAAGTCAGATTTGCGGGTAGAATAGTGATACTTGCTAAATAGCTAATTTTCTTCAGCTCAGATAAATAAAGCCCACGTTTGGCATTTGGACATTACAAATCACTGAAACAATTTAGAAAACTCTCCTTGCCCTGTCCCAAGTTTGGTTTTTTAATGGATTCGTCAAAGAAAATTCTATTCTCACATTCTGCCTCAACTTTATCTGTAAATGAGATAAACGGGAAGGAAAGATGAATGATTTCTAGGGGCTCAGGAAGGAGTCTTCTCTGCTGGTGGGTGTGCCTGTTGCAGCCAGGAGCATATGGTCCTCTCCCACAGATTGCCCAGATCTGACCCCCAGCCCCAACCTCAACCCTCTATAGATTCACCTACAAACCTCAGGAAAAAGGAAATCACATCTCCCCTGCTAATTCCCTGTGGATGGTCTTCCAAGACACAACCCACAATCAAAAGTATAAAAAGCAAATGAAATCAACAAATATTTAGAGTACATAGTTTATACCAGGTTCTAAGTACTGTGAAGGATATAGTGGTGGTGGGGGGGGGGTATGTTTCCCTTTCTGTACAAACTAACCACTTCATTAAGTAATGGTAAAAGAGTTAAACAGTAATATCAGGCTATGAAAATAATATCACAAATGTAAAAATAATAAATGAAGGGAATTGGACATGTTAAACAATGGAAGAAACTAGGGATTTTAATCAGGTTATGGTTTGAGTTTACAAAAGTAAAGTCAGAACTACTGGTAATTTGAGTCATAGGTTTATAGTTAAGTAAAAAACAAACAGAAACAAAAACAAAACTTCCAAGGAAGATGGCAGAGCAGGAATATCCTAAACTTACCTCATCCCAGGGATACAACTAGATAGCACTCACATCGGTGTAAATAACCCAGAAAATGACCCGAAGACTGATGGAACAAACTGCAACCAAATGTAGAGAAGAGGCCATGTGGAAGAGAGTAGGTAGGGCAGAGGCAAGGTCAGGAGCTAACCTGACCCATACGACTGTCCACAGGAGGAAGGGACACTGGGGCATGAAGAAGAGAGAAAAAGACTCACACCAGGGAGTCCACATGGGGAAGATGAATCCCCATAACATTTGGCTTTGAAAACCAGAGGGGATGAATTCCTCGAGTTCTTACAATCAGAGAGGCTTAAAACCTGGATATTTATTTATTTATTTATTTATTTATTTATTTATTTATTTTAGAAAGACAGGATTAGTTTATTTACTTATTATTTTCAGTTAGCCACTGTATAGTACATAATTAGTTTTTGATATAGTGTTCAATGATTCATTAGTTGTATATAACACCCAGTGCTCGTCACAACACGTGCCCTCCTTAATACCCATCACCCTGTTACCCCATCTGCCCTCCCCCCTCCCCTCTGAAACCCTCAGTTTGTTTCCCGGGGTCCACAGTCTCTCATGGTTCGTCTCCCTCTCTGATCTCTCCCCCTTCAGTTTTCTCTCCCTTCCCCTATGGTGCTATTGCTTATGTTCCACATATGAGAGAAACCATATGATGATTTTGAAAATCAGGAGGTTCATGGGACAGCCAGGAGATGGACAGGAAACTGAGTTCTGGCCTTAAAGAAATGGCACAAGAAACAGCCCCAGGGAGATACAGCATAGAGGTAGCAGTTGGAAAAACACCTGGGGCATATGGGAGGGCGATCTGATTGCTAATCTCAGAGCATACGCTGGAGGGGCAGGGATCATTAGGAGACTTCTCTAGGAACAAAGTTGCTGGCAGATGGCACATCCCTCCCTGCCCCCCTCCAGCATAAACACACAGACACCTGCAGGCACCAGCACTATGCCAACACTCACTACCTAATTTGCTAACAGTATGTCCTGCTCCCATGTTCTCCTGTGGACATGCCCCTTCCATCTAGGCTTCAGTACCACAGCAGGCCCATACAAGCCTTGCTAACACTGCATGTCCCACCACCACTCACTTTTGTAGATCTGCACCCTCCAAACGGCCTGCCTCAATTCCCAGAGCTGCAGGTCCCCTCCTACCAGTGTACACCTTGCTGGCACCACATGCCCAGTTCAGTGCCACGCACCTCTGGCAAATACGCAGTCTGACTCAACTTAAGCCCAAGGTAGCCCCAGACTGGCCCACTAACAACACAGGGACCAAAGTCTGCCCACAATAGGCAAAGAGAGCCACTGCAGACAACTGGACTGAAGGCAAAAGTGGCTCAGTCACTATACCAGGGCACACACAACACACATAGGAAACACCACTGAAGAACCAGCTTCTGGTGAGCAGGGGACACTACAGGACAGGGCACTGCAGGATGTCCTCTTCATAAGGCTACTACTTTCGGAAGCAGGAGACATAGCTGACTTTCCTAACAAATAGAAACACACATGGAGAGTTAGACAGAGTGAGGAGACAGAGGAATACACCCCGAATGAAAGAACAGGACAAAATCACAGCAAGAGAGCTAAACAAAACAGAGAAAGCAATATGCCTAATAGAGAATTTAAAGTAACGGTCAAAAAGATACTCAATAGACTTGAGAAAAGAAGAGAGGACCTCAGTGACACCCTTAACAAAGAAAACATAAAAAGAACCAATTAGAGATGAAGAACTCAATAACTGAAATTAAAAATACATTAGATGAAATAAATAAATAGTAGACTGACTAAAGGAA
Source organism: Neomonachus schauinslandi (assembly GCF_002201575.2). Lineage (NCBI taxonomy): Eukaryota > Metazoa > Chordata > Mammalia > Carnivora > Phocidae > Neomonachus > Neomonachus schauinslandi. The sequence goes on along the minus strand of NC_058407.1, from coordinate 81,832,666 downwards.
GCAGAAGAATTGTTCAGCAACCTGGGGAACAGAGTAATGGAAAGCAATCTAGCTGAACAGGAGAGAGAGAGAAATAATAATATTTTATATATTTGCAAATGACATATCTGATAAAGGGTTAATATCCAAAATATATAAAGAACTTACACAACTGAACACAAAAAAACCCCAAATAATCCAATTAAAAATGGGCAGAAGACGTGAACGGACATTTCTCCAAAGAAGACATACAGATGGCCAACAGACACATGAAAAGATGTTCAACATCACTAGTCATTGGGGAAATGCAAATCAAAACCACCATGAGATATCACCTCATACCTGTCAGAATGGCTACAACCAAAAACACAAGAAACAACAAGTTTTGGCAAGGATGTGGAGTAAAAGGAATCCTTGTGCACTGTTGGTGGGAATGCAAACTGGTACAGCCACTGTGGAAAACACTATGGAGGTTCCTCAAAAAATTAAAAATAGAACTACCATATAACCTAGTAATTCCTACTGGGTATTTGCCCAAGGAATATGAAAACACTAATTCAAAAAGATGTATGTACCCCTGTGTTTATTGGGGCATTATTTACAATAACCAGATTATTGAAGCCACCCAAGTGTCCATCAATAGATGAATGGATAAAGAAGAGAATATATATATATGTGTATATATATACACATATATATATATGTATGTATGTATATATATGCAATGGAATATTACTCAGCCATAGGGAAGAATGAAATTTTGCCATTTGCAACAACATGGATGGATCTAGAGAATATAATGCTAAGGGAAATAGTCAGAAGTCTACTCATTTATGTCATTTAATCTTCACAATTTCCCTATGAAGTAGATATAATTATTACTCTCATTTTATGTATAATGAAACAAAAGCTTGAAAAGATTACATACTTCTTCAAGGCAACAGAGCTAGGCCTTAAGTCGTATAGTCGGGAATCACACCTAGACATTCTGACTCAAGTCTTATAGTCTCAACCTTGATAACTCTCTTGTGGGCACATAGGGTTTGGACTCAGACAGATGGGGTTACAGTCCCTATCTGCTATGTGAGCTTAGGCAAAGTCCTTGTTTGTAACATAGGAGAGAAAAACTGTTTTATTGACATGGATATCAGTTGTTTTGGCCTGCCTGGCATCTTCTCTTCTCATAAACAACTCATCTTTTTTATGGGAAGCAGAAAAATTCTCAAACAAGAGACATGCATATGACCATGCCCTGGCCAAAAAAGTTCCTATCTTCTCAGCCACAGGATGGGTTCAGGAATGACCCAATATACAAGCCAATCCAATAGGTGGCCTATAGAACTATGAAGAAAGAAGCCATAACTTTAAAATTTTTGGATAAAAATTGGAGCTGCTTGGACAGAGACCATATGGACAAATACTGCCTAAAAATGAAGCCAACACAGAGAAAGGCAAGAAAAGATGAGAGAAGGAGAAAGCAACCAAGCCCTGGGTCGGTCATGTCTAAAGCTAAGGAGCTGCTGAAATTTTTATTTATATGAATCAACAACACTCCCTCCCCATTTTGTTCAAGCATATTTTAATTGGGTTTCTGTCACTTATGACCAAAGGGGTTCAATCTAATAAATCACTCTACAGAGACAATGCACATGAAGAACTCAATTTAACACCTGGAATTAGTACACACTCAGTGAATGTTGGCTCTTTCTCTTGTTGTTTTAGTTACTACTGTTGTCACGTTTCCCCAGAATTATGGATCCTGAATGAAAGCCAGGGTTTAGAAAGAAGAAATTACCATGGTTTAGTTTCTTTATACCAGGCATAGTCAAAGAACAGAGGGACAAATTTTAAGGAGTCATAAGTATTAAGAAACACCAAAAGTCAGCTTTTCTTGCTTCCTAGCCAACGTTCCCATTTCCAGTTGGCCTCACTGTGTCTCCAAAGGAGCCAGAAGCAATTATTACCCTGTGCCCACTTTGTAGTCAAAATGTTCATATATCCAAATGATTATCCAGATAGAAATAACATTTTATATAAACTAAGGCCCACTTTATTTTGCTACCACTATAGTGTCAGTGATAACTTTTGTACAGAGCTCTAAACACAGGGCCTTGCAAAAACCTACACAATCTGGTTCTGAAAACTTTCATCCATGTCACCCAAAAGTCTAAGGTCAGTTATTAGGTTTCTGGTAATAGCTGAGTCACTTAAGATTTATATGGTTGCCATATACCCATTGCATCAAGTTGACAGAAAAGGAGCTCTCTTCTGCTTCCTTCTCTGAAAAGGCCTTATAATGTGAGAAGCGAGAATGGTTCCACAGGAACCATTGTGAACCACTGCGTCAATCACACAAACATTAAAACACGGCTTTGCTACTCATTACTATAGAAAGTATTCTCTTGCTCTGTTGAAAATGGTTTCAAATTATTGTGTTCGAATGGGAGTTTTGTTCTTTTTTAATATAGCATTTTGGGAGAGGAAAAAAAAGCACAGAAAAGAAGATATATTCAAGAAACAAAGCAAGATTAAAATAGTTGAACCAACTAATTGCCATCAATCATCATATTAGCATGGGAACCACACATTGTAGGTTCCTAAGCCCAAGAGGCCGACTCACATCCTGACAGAGCAGTTGGCAAATGGATGCACAACAACAGCAAGAAAGGGACAAGAATCTGACCTGACCTGCCTAAGCAAAGAAAATTCTCCTCTGACTTCAAACGTCATTCTTTCTCCCATGCCCTCTATTGCAGAGCTAATAAGCACTGACTGGCATCAAGTCCGAAAAGATTTTCACCTTACATCTGACTTATCTTTCTGGTTTCAGTTAAGTTGATCTTTAAAATAGCTAGTTTGTGTGGGTTTGTGTTAGAGAATGGTATGTAAGAATAATGCAGATATTTGCCAGAAAGAAACTAAGTGGACTGCTGGTCAACTATCAGTAGCCGTAAATGTTCCTGTGTGGACAGAGACTGATGAAGGAATGTATTACAGTGTCTTAAATTCAGCCAACAAAGACTCATACCATTATTATAGACCAGAGCTCTTCATTTATGGTTTCTCTGTAGGAAAATGTGGTAGGCAGTAGAAGGGTGGGGCCTCTGACAGCTTTCTAAAGACATGGCCCTGAAAAGTTAGAGCTTGCCAGCGGCCACCCATGGAAAATTCTGGGCTTATATGAAGCATCACAGTAAGTTATAAGAAAATAAATGAACAAAATACCCAGGCTAGCAATTCCTTCAAAGGCTTAGAAACTGAACAGATAATTTTGAGATGGGATACTGCCCATCTTTTGTGGAGTGGTCCTGGGCAAGTTATTTTGTGTCTCATTTTCTTCAATAATAGATTATTCTTACCACCGCTATTATTGATAATAAAAACACCCTAACAATAACTTCTAGGAACAATATTGTGAGAATTATGTAGAGGAGTTTAAGAATGAGGGAAGAAAAGGCACAATGTTATATACTATTACAAAGTGCTTTATCAACCAGCGTATTACATAATGTGTTGTAATGTACCATGTGCCCATGGAAACATGAAATCATAATTCTTAAGTACTGCCAGATGCGTAGCTATAACAAATTTCAACCCTTTTGGAAGAATTCACCCACACACTCACTTCTCCAACCAATATTTCCACTGGTAACTGTCAGAGTTGAGAAATCATAGAATAGACCCTTATTCACATCTCTGTGGTAATTACATATAGTTCATTTCATATTTGGGTAGGGAACACGTCTTACCCATAATTTTATAACTAGTTACTTGCCCTGTTCTGGTATATATGAGTACTCAATAACTGTTTATTAAATGAATGAATGAATGAATGAATGAATAAACAAATGGATGAACAGATAACAGTCAGACACGGTAAATCAAAGAATAAGCCCTAGTAATGGCACTACCTCCACTAAGAAGAGTCTCTAATGCAAGAAATATTTAGAGTGGAGGTGGTCAAAGATTGGCTCCTTCCCAGCAAGTCTATATGTTATTTCCTAGTATTAGTTCATTTGTCATTTGTCATAACTTTCTGGAATGTACAAGTAATCCTATGACAAGAGATCCTTGCCATTCTCAATGGAGGCATCTGGTTTTACTTAAGGATGCTGAATGATTTCATTTTTCAATGGCTGGGAACATGGTACATTACAACTTTTACACAGATTGAAGAATTTCTGATATTATAATATATCTGTGGTAGGTGGAAAAAAAATCCTCTAACTTTTGAATTAATGGTCATAAGGCACATAAATGTGATGAAATGGAAACAACTCTGGATTTGGGATTAAAGGATCTAGCTCTGCCACATACCTGCCCTATAAATCTGGCCTACCTAACAATTTTCTCTGAGCCTCTGGTTTCATCTATAATAACAACTATGTGTAATAAAAAAAACTTCATACATTCAGGGTCAAAGAGACAATTTAATAAATTAAATAATGTATACAAAGTAGTGCAGAAGTGGAAAATGCCACACAATGCAGCATGACAGCTAGTTATAAAATGGCAGAGAGGTCTATGGTATAAATAAACTGTAAGATCCTTAAGCTCAGGGTCCGTAACATATTCATCTTATACTTCTTATACATAGCATGTGGCTTAAAAAACAAATCAATCAAACAATCAATGTCAGGTGTTGAATTGGAAGCATCTATAAGATCCGTGTGTTCAATTCTCAGAATGGCCTTCCAAGGTCCCTTCTGATAAACTGTCTAATATGTATGGTATTCTTCAAAGTGTGGTCCTCCCATAACCAGCATTAGATTTGGCTGATTTGCCTTTTAAAAATGCAGGCCCCCAAAACTCATCCAAGGAGACTGTAATGCAATGTATCAAGCACCCAAGATAACTATTATGGATACTGTTATAGTAGGTTTTAAATTTACTTTTGGACATCCAGTAACTATGGCACAAGGTCAGTTCACTCACAAAGGGTATGTGCTCTTAACTCATATATTCTATATATCCAGCCTTTTACAGTTTATAAACTGCTTTCAAATACATGAAATACAAATATCAACAATGAGAAATGGTTTAAAAACTTTATAGTACTATAGGAATGACAGACAATATAATTTAAAAATAAAGTTGTGTCCATAATAAATTTAAATGTGTTTAAAAAAAACTTATTTGGTTGTTGTCTGTGTTTCTCTATGAGATTGTGTTCTATATGGTGCTGAAACCTCACTTTGTTCCCTGCTCTATCCTGGCACTAAAAAGGGCCTGGCACATAGTAGATGCTCAGTAAGTATTTACCCAACAGAACAATAAATATGCAAAAGTGAAATGCATATCTCAGAAGAGTTGTTGGCTTAAAATCTGCCCAGTAGTACATAAGGATGGGTTCATACAACAGAGTTAGGGCCCAGGTTCTTTTTATCAGAAGAAAGGAGGAACACAGGGCCCAACATACACAATCAGCTGAGGAGATTTCATATATATCCCTCAAGATACTAATTTTTTAACTGAGGTTAAAAATGCAAACTGGAAAGCAATTGTCCTCAATTTCCAGATGCTTTTATTCCAAAATTAAAGCCAGTTGCAAAGCATATAAAAGATTTCCTGAGGAAGAATGACACTTTACTCTGCATTGAGGGGCAAAAGAATAAAATAGTTTTGGGATCTGAGGGTGTGCAATAGTCATGTTCTCCTACAGATATGAAAGAATGACTATTGTGATATTGTAAATTATAATAAAAAATTGGTCTTCATTCCCATTTCTGGCACAGGGCCCTTGAAACTTTTTGGAATTTCCTAAGTGATGAGAGTGATAAAGGTTATCTTTTGTTATGTTAATGAGGTGACTTTTGGACCTCATCTAAGGGAGGAACTGATTGCCAAGGACCAAACACGTGATTAGAGGTGGAACTTTCAGCCTTACCCCTTGACCTCCAGGGAACGGAGAGTAGCTAGAGGTTGAATGAGTTGCCACTGTTCAGTGACTTAGTTAATCATGACTATGTCATGAAGTTTCCATAAGAACTCAAGAGGACAGTTTCTGGTCCTTTATTTTTTTTCAGAGAGCTTCTACATTTAGGGAACCAGAACACTCCATTTGCCACGGAGCCAGACCCCAAGCTCTAGGAAGACAAAAGCTCCTTTGCTCAGGACCTTACCCTATGTACTTCCTCATGTGGTTGTTGATTTGTATCCTTTATCATATCCTTCAATAAACTGGTAAATGTTAAGTAAATGTTTCTTGAGTTCTGTGAGCCACTCTAGCAAATTAATCTAAACTGAGGAGGAGGTCATTGTCACCTCCAATCAGTAGCCTGTTGGTCAGAAGCACAGATAAGAGTCTGGGACTTGTGACCATAATCTGAAGTGGGGGGTGGGGACAGTGTTGTAAAGCTGAAACTCTAACCTATGGGATCTGATGTTATCCCCAAGTAGTGTCATAATTGATTTGAATTCTTGGACACCCTGCAGGTTTCTGAAAATTGTTTGGTGTTGTGTGTGGGTAACCCTCCCACACCTCAAATGATATTTGGTCCAGGAATCTTAAAAGAACCACAGGCTGGCAGAGAGATTAAGTTCAAGAGCCTGATCTTAACTAGCTGCTGTCCCTGGGACTCCAGATCTTGTTTAATCACTCTATGCCCTCCAGCCCCTCAAAGATGAGAGAAGGGAATCTAACTAGTTGCACATCAGGACTTAAGAAGATGGCAGGAGAATCATATGAATGTCACTTGGCTGTGATGCTCTTGCTAATCAAGAACAGAAGTCGGTTTCCAAAAGGATGCTATTTAGCTCAGATCACAACTAGGGGTATATGGGGATGGCTTCAAGAATATGTAAGTAAACAAGGTTAAGTTTGGTGCTTAGATACCTCCAAAATGAACAGTCATTAAGTAGGTTCAATGCTAAAGTCCATGATTTTAATTGCCAAATCCCCACAATGACCACTGTTAACATTCCCATCTCCTCACATCATAACCAGGGTCTTGGCTTCTACAAAACATTAATCTTCACCTTATCTGGCTCTGCTCTGCAAAAGACACAAAGAAAGGCTCAGCATATACAATTACAAAACCATGTGAATCCTGAATTAATTCCGAGTAGGGTTAGGACATAAGCAACTTCACTATAAGGAGCTTTATTCTTGAGAAGGAACCATGCTTACCAATTCATATATTTTTTTATTCTTTCATTCAAAAAATATTTTAATGCCTCAAGGAACTTGTAGTCTAATGATAAATAGTATGACTCAATAATTGTGCATTAAGTGAATAAATACAGAATTAGTAAATGCACTTGTGATTAAAATGTCTATAATTCTTCAATGAACGAACCATATAAATTTGACAAAGAAAATATAAATCCTTTTCCTGATTATTAGTTGATATGGGGGAGGCTGATAAATGCACAAAAGTCTTAAAATTTGCTCTTGATGTTGAACTAACAAGTATCAATACCGAAACATACAACCTGATCCATGCATATATTTATAAGATTTAATAAAATCCTGAACTTTAAGATAGCATGAAATAGAAACCTGTCAATACTGGAAATGAAAATATTCTAAAATAGCTTCTGATAAAGGCTTAGTGGAAAAGGTAAAATAGGTGTTCAGTAAGTGTTTGCTGAAAGAATAAATCCCTGGAAAGATCATTTTTAGGGGCATATAAATAGAAATACTAAGAAAGAACAAAAAAGTGTGAAAACTAGAATTGATGTTTGTACATAAATAGAATAAGCAGCAAATTCCAGAGGGTCAGTATCTAGGGAGACATCTCCCAATGTTTATCAGAAGGACAGAGTAGAACAAAATGTGGTCCTTTTTGCAGAAATTAGTTAATGCATTACTGAAATAACGCATTATGAAATAAAATGTATCAGTGGTTAAAAGTTCACTGTCACTCCTAAAAATGTTTCAAGAGACACAAGAAGGAAAATATGACTCCTATTTGCAAGTAAGCAATGGGGAAAAAGGTGAAGAGTAAGTAATTATACAAACTGGCACGGAGTTGAACCAACAAGGAGACAAACACAGATGGTCAGAGATTCCATTTAACCTTTCACCTAAAAGTTGCCATCTACCTACAAGAACTAATTCTACCAGTGATTCAATTCTGATTCAGAAGGAAAAGAGTCACTTTCTGAGTCATAACATCACCCTGGTTTTCTTTTTGGTCCTCTGTTCCAAGCCTACCAAATCCCAACCCATTTTAATTCGTCTAAAGGTGGCCTGGCCAGCACCAGAATTTAATGCTTCCATAAATGAACTCTGATTGACATGAAAGATGACTCACTCTCAGAAAAACTTGTATTGCTGCCATTTGGTCAGTTTGGGGTTTGTTTTTAAAATGAACGCCAGTTGAGGCTGAGCAGAAGCTAGGGTGTGTTTTTATTTTATGTCTCAAATAAAACTAAAGAGCTGGGTATGAATAATCAAAGTGGCAGGAGCCTCCCTGGATACTTCTAAACCTTCCAAAAGCAGTCCCGGGCTCAGCAAAATGTAATATAGTCAAAACAACCATGAACAGCATTAGTACCAAGGGTTTGCCCCAGAAAAATAAAATAATTGCTATACAGATTTCTCTGCAGCCCCAAACTCCAGTGCCTTTCAATAGTATATTATGTTAAAATATCTTTTTGGGGGGGGTAGGAGTCCTAAAAAGACAATTCCTGGAAGCCGGAAGGATATCACATAAAAGGAAGATAGATATTATTATCTAGTATAATTCTTAAAGCAAGCAGAGACTCCTCTAATTAGCCATATATACTTTGTCACTCCCTATTTAATAGTAGAAGACATACAGTCAACTTGTTATTCTGAGTTTGATGATCAGTTTTATGGATTAAAAATATTCTTCATCTTCCTCTCTACAGCTTACATATTCTGTGGTTAGCTGACAATAGGTTCAAAATGAGGAAAGAGGGAAAGAGAGAGAGAAGTGTGGAGGAGAGCAGGTAGTTGAAAAGCAAGAAGGTGAAACTAAAAGCAAAAATGAATAAGCACTAGATTAATTTTTGAAAAAGAAATTTAATAGTGATTGGGAAACTAGAAAATTTAATGGGGCTTCTGTAAAACTTAGGGATTTCAGTCAACAATGTATCCTAGAAAAAGAATTAGAGATGGGAGGCGAGTGTGCAACACAATAGTGGGCAATGCTTAGGATATTGTTCCAAGAATTTGGGACACTGAGTTAAAAGAAGTCTGAAACTTTTGATTCTAATACAAAATAAAAAGCAGGGTAAAGCAGTAAAGCAGAGTAAAACATATACTCCTACATCATGATGCATTTGGAAGTAATTAGCCCTATAGAATACATCATGATAATAAAAAGATATTTCAGAAAACTTGTGATGGAAAAGAATCTTCAGCGGTGTATGGTCTGAGTCAAGTTAAATGGCCACTGCCCAGCTGCAGAGGGAGGTTATTTGTTTTTCAGATCTGCGATTGCTGATTTTTCTCATGCTCTCAGCAAAACATCTCTTACAGTGTCTTTATTTCGAGAAAGGCCAAAGCTTTTTATATACATTAGCATATTCCCCCCCCAGTTTATTTCTGAGATGGATAGGTATTGTTACCATCACTATAAACACGGCAAAAAAGATGCAAAAGGGCTGGTTGCGAGGGCCCTGGGAGTGCCCTGTACTAGTCTAATGAAGCACACCTCGTCCTCTCACTCAGAGGTGGAGCCTCAGGAATAGGAACACACTTTAATATAGCCCGAAGGACAGCCCTAGAAGCTTAGTACGAATTTAGAAAGGAAGAAAGAGAGAGAGAGAGAGAAAGAGGAAGAAAGAGAGAGAGAGAGAGAAAGAGACGAAGGGAAGGGAAAGAAAGAAAAGGAAGAAAAGAAATAAAGTTGAACACTGAACTCAGAATTCAGGAAGATTTTTGGCCCCGGCTCGCTCCCATAATCAGAAAATATTTAGCATTGTCAAATGCTATTCCAGACTTAGGATCCTTTTTTTTTTTTTTTAAGATTTTATTTATTTATTTGACAGAGAGAGAGGAGCACAAGCAGGGGCAATAGCAGAGGGAGAGAGAGAAGCAGACTTCCCGCTGAGCAGGGAGCCCGATGTGCGGCTCGATCCCAGGACCCCGGGATCATGACCTGAACCGAAGGCAGATGCTTAACCGACTTTAACCGATTGAGCCACCCAGACACCCTTAGGGTCTTAAAAACAAAAAACAAAACAAAACAAAAACACAAGTCTTCCTGAAGAAGGGAACCAACTAAAAATTTACTTATGAAGTGTTTTTAATCTGATTGTTTTAAATCAGAGTATGAAAACTGAAGTCATGCTTTCTCCTCAGGAGATCTGCCTTAGAAATAGATGGACTTGTTTGTTCTACACCTCAAGTTCATGTCCTTGCACACCAACGTCAAGTTTCACCATCACCCTGGCTCTGCCAGGAGAGTAAAAGAAACTGCTTTTTTTTTTTTGGTGTATGTAAAGTTAAAAGTTTAATAATTGTATAGCACATAGGTTATTAAAACAGAGTTCTTTGTAGTTTTAAAGCTATAGCGTTATAAAAATGTAAGCAGAACAGACTTCAGCACCGCAAGTGGAGACCCGGTATCAGAGAGAATCTCCTGAGCTGAGATAGCAGTGATTATGCTGGGACAGATTAGAGTATCTGCGCAGGAAAAATCCCCTCGCTGGGGACCACAGCAGGATCCCATCCATCATATCACATGTTAGTTCAGAGAACTAAAACTCTTGAAGCATTTTTGGCAGCAGGGAGAACTTTTAGCATCCTAATGCTTTTACAAGGCTGGATTTTTCTTTTCTCCCCAATGTGCTTCAAGATTTCATAACATGAGAAACATAGGAGCAAAAGTTAAAATGCTTAAATGGTCCCCATAGGGTATTTAAATAAACACTGTGATTGCAATTTAGACAATCTGGAGTCCATTCAATATTAAACCCCCACCCTAAACTACAGCTACTACACAAATAGGGAATTCATGGTATACTCCACATGGCCATCTATTACTGCAAGGATTGCCTCTCGACAATCATGGGGTGGAGCTAGCCAGGCCTAAGATTACACCAGTTAAATCTGTCAACAACTGGAGAGAAAGCTCCACTGAGCAAACACACTGATCCCTCTCACACAGCCCGTCTTTGTCCTGACTTTGCTACAACTCCACCAATCTCATACTATCTAGCAGTGCAAGCAGAAACTTCCCTTGCAACCAGTTGTAACAAAAGATGCCTTTCTTTATGTTCACACACTGTATGTATATATTTATGCTGTCCCCTCCCCCGCCATTTCCACCCCTTCCTACAAACCCAATCCTAAATAAAGCTTGATTGAAGTAAATCATAAGCTATTCTTCATCTCAGAAAAATACACGGAGAAAGTAGCAATAGGACTGACCAGGTTCCTTTTGACCAGGTCCTCGTAAAAATAATACTCCATAACGTATGGCTTTGTGTGCACCAGGGAAAAGAGTAGATGCAAGAACGAGACAGGCAATAAATATCCTAAAATACAGTGTGCCAAATTGAAACAATTGGGTGGTGAAATATGTAGAACCACCGCGTGTTCCTCCAACTGCTCTCAGACATTGGGAAGTTCATGGGATCATGGTGCCCTTTTTCATTTTTATGTACTGTTGAAAAAAATATTGTGTTGTGGTAATATTTTAGCTATGGCATTTGAAAATTATTATTATTATTAATTGCTATTTCTTCTGGTTATAGAATGTACTATAGTATTTATGTTTAGGGAGGAAAAACACTTTTTAGGCAAAATTTGTTCACTAAAAGGAAAAATCTTAATTCTATAGCTCAAAGAATTTTTTGACCCATGTATCCATCTATGTAATCACACTCAGATTAAGATAGAGCATATTTCTGTCACCCCAACTGGTTTACTCATGCCCCTTTCCAGATAATTCTGTACCAGAGGTGACCTCCATAGATGAATTTTCCCTAGAACAAAACTAGGTTAGTTTTTGCCTAAAACAAACATGTTTAAAGCTTAGATGGCAAACATTATGCTGCAAGTTTTCTGTACATTACCTCACTTTAAACCCTTTTAATCCTGAGTACAAGAAGAGACAGGTATTTCTGTCCCAAGTTTCTGAGAGGATAAGTAACTTGTTCAACATAAAATTGCATCTGAAAATCTGAATTTATTACACTCAAATAATCAGTTAGGTTATATTTATATTATATAGACCATTAAATATGATCCCCAATTAATGGTTTAAAAATTAAATGCATCACGGGCGCCTGGGTGGCTCAGTTGGTTAAGCGACTGCCTTCGGCTCAGGTCATGATCCTGGAGTCCCGGGATCGAGTCCCGCATCGGCTCCCTGCTCAGCGGGGAGTCTGCTTCTCCCTCTGACCCTCCTCCCTCTCATGCTCTCTGTCTCTCATTCTCTCTCTCTCAAATAAATAAATAAAATCTTTAAAAAAAAATTAAATGCATCACATAATAACAGTGTTAATAACAATATTAATCCCATCCTGTCTGGCAGGTACTGAGCTAAAGGCTTGATCACACTGCCTCATTTAAACCTCATAGCAACTCTGTAAGGCAGATGTTGCTATCTCCATTTTGCAGATGGAACAAAAAGGTGAAAATATTTGCCCACGTTTCAATAATATGTGGATTCAAATCTTGTACTTTCTGACTCTTCGTTGTCGGTTCGTAATAAGTGCTCAATAAATATGTGTTGAATTACTGAATTAAATGATGAATAAAAATGCTTGAGGAAAAGTAGACTATGTTTTGAAAATGCTAAGCAAAGTTGTTCATCACTCCGTGATGACATTAACAGTAAAAAAAAAAAAAATTATAGAAATCGAAAGTTAGAGAATCTTAGATATTACTTGGCTCTTTCCTTCATTTTGGAGATGAGTAAACTGAAGCACAAAATGACCTGTTCAACAGCATATAGTCACATAATGTTGACTTGGGTTGAAAATCAGGTTTCCTGAGCCCTGTTCCAGTATTAGCTTTGTTCTGTTTCTATGGTTCTGAATCAAACATACTGCATGGGTTCTAAATAAGTTTACAATTGAATTTGTTAAGTTTATCAACACTTCAAAATAGTTGTGACAATTTTTCTGTAATGCGTTACGAGGAGAACTGGAAAAACGAAGCAATATAGAACAAGGTTACTTTCCTTGAGATGCTTAGACATTTCATTGTCATGAGAAGAATTAACCTTATGAGACAGTGAGTATTACTAAATGTGTGCTCCTGAAAAAAAAAAAATCAGATAGCTCTATAAAAGACTGCATGATAAAGTATATCATTAAATATAATCAACCAGCACAATTTATGGAAGAGATAATACCTACAGTGGAAGTCAGGAAGGGGTGAGATTAGGGTTGGCAGCAAATATCAAGGAATGATTAACATAGAAAAAAAGTGAAACTTCTGTCAGGTGATTTCTTGATAAATTTCTGATAAATTTTAGTGGTCTAATAAGTTATCTTTTTTGGATAATCTATAAATTTCATTTTTTAAAACTAATCGGTTTTAAAAAAACCCTTTCGCCATATTTTTTAAAGAATGAGCCAATTAAAATGACATTAGCATGGAAAATTAAAAGTAACCTTAAGTCTTAAATCTGTGAGATTTAAAATAAATTTAGTTCATTGGAAATTAAACTCTACTGAACATCTGACACTGAATAACTGATAATTCACAGTCAAAATATGTTCATCTTTGTTTCTATCAATGTTCAATATACAGATTATTCAAATAGATTCTATTCCATCAATGTTTACAGAATGCTGAAAGCCTGTCTAGAATTCAGAGTCTAAGAAGATGGGTGTGGGCAAGGGGGTACTGGCAGCAGTGTAGGATGGAGCAATGATAATGTTATTATCTTTTTTTTTAATTGAAGTACAGTTGACACACAATGTTACACTAGTTTCAGATGTACAACATAGAGCGATTCGACAATTCTATATGACAATTCTACATGTTCACCATAAGTGTAGTTACCACCTGTCACCGTACAATGCTAACAATGCCATTAACTATAATCCCCTATGCTGTACTTTTCATCCCCGCGACTTACTCATTCCATAACTGGAAGTCTGTACCTCCCACTCCTCTTCACCCATTTTGTCTATTCCCGCCCCCCTCCACTCTGGCAATCTATTTGAATAATCTGTCTTTTTGTTTAACAGTATTATGGACCTGGTTTCTCTTCCTACTTAGAGTATAGCACTTGGAGGCTAGAGATTATGTCTTACATTTTTATATTGTCACCAATCTCTAACACAGTCCTATAGTCTAGGAGCTATTTATATGGTAATTGGTATGTAAATGACAGTAGTAATGGAAGAACAAGGATAGAAAAATTGTTCAGACACTTAGGAGAGATGAGTTCAGCCTAAAGGGGGGGGTAGGGATGGAAAAAGAAAAAGAAAGAAAGAAAGAAAGAAAGGAAAGAAAGAAAGAAAGAAAGAAAGAAAGAAAGAAAGAAAGAAAGAAAGAAAGAAAGAAAGAAAGAAAGAAAGAAAGAAAGAAAAATTACCAACTTCCAAGTGGAAGCATTCCAGACCAAGAAAATAGGATAAGTTAACTTGACAGTAAGAATTCCTTCTAATTGAGGGAGAGACAAAGCTGGACTTGGATGTTCCGCTGTGGTTATATTTTCTCTTATGATATGTTGTTCCTACATATCTCCTCAATAGAAAAAAATATATATTTTTTTCTATACTCAGGAAAACCAGCCTGACAGTACATTGCTGTCATAAAGATCCACCATGAAAATGAATGGAAGGATCTATAAGAAGATGGACACATTTTAAGGTCAAAGTCATAAGGAAAATCCATAGCTTCTTGGAAATAGCAGCCAAATTAAGCAATTTGCTAAGCTATACCACCTACCTATTTGTTCCAAGAGAGTTTCTCCCATAGAACTTGAAGCTATCTGGTAGAGTGGATATCTTGACAATATTAACAAACAGTAGAACTCATTACTTTATATTGATATTTTTATCATTATAGCAGATTAGATAAAGTGAAAGCTTGTTTTAATGAGAAAGATGAAAAATTTGAAAACACCTGAATGTTCCAAACCAAGCTTGGAGGAATGATGAAAACATTTGGTCAAACATAAAATTATGAGATTTTAACAGAGATTTTCTAAGACTTCACTTGATGCACATTTTTGTGTCATTAATTTTAATAGGACATTTTAAACAAATCTAATTGAATGAAAAAAAAGTTCTATGTAGACAAAGTATAGAGCAAGTTCAATGGAACCACACCAATTCCTCTTTTTTTTTTTTTTAAATTCACTTTTTACTTCTAAATTCACAGATATTTCCAAATAGGGATATCGATGTGCTTGACTTAGCATCAGGCCACACACAAGAATCAGATGAATTTATTTCCTCCTCTTCTAACACTTCAGCAATGTCCATGACTTTTTAAATCCTGCACTGCCACAAGGTCACAAATGATACTAAATTTAACAGATCAAATCAAACCTGTATACTCAGATGCCAATTCTATAGAAAGACGGTAAAGGATCTCACAATCTTAAATCAGGGAGAAAAAAAAAAAAAGCTACCACCTGCACCTGGATAGCTACTAGCAGTGATTATATAAATGAACTACATTAAATACAGTTAAGCATTGCTGTACATTTTAGTACCTATCTGATTAATGACAAAAGTAGTGACAGACAGTTGCAATATGGAATCTAATGTTTATACCCAAATAGTACATCAGTCATTTAGCCCGAATTTACCTTACTCCCACACAAACCTGGTGTCAGGCTCAATGTTTATTTCTATACCAAAAAAAAAAAAGGCTCAATATTCAATTCAAGGAGTCCTACTTTTTTTTTCACATGAACAAAACTTGTATGTGTGAAAGAAAATCCCAAAGCCTTTCAAACCACACTTCTGGATTTGCTTTCAACATTTCTGAAGCATTTATCACACCTCTCTCAAAAGTTCTATGCCCTACTCAGAAATCTTAACTATGACTACTGCATGATATGGGCAATTTGGTTTCTGCTCTTTGAATTGTTTTGCTTTTTTTTTTAATTCTCCAAACATTAAATGTGCTACCTTTGTGTTGCAAGACCATTTACTTCATTAACAGTCACTGGCATTTAGAAACAGGGACCGCAGGTTTTCCTTTTTATACCATGTAAGACTTAAATAGAAAATAAATAATATAGTTGTTGAACTCTTCTTTCAATAGACAAGCGTGTCAGTTAAAAATCCTATCCTTTCACATCAGAGGGCTATGATCTGAGGGAACTGTGCTGCAGAAGGGATGGAAAAAAAAAAGATTTAATTTGAAAAGTGGTCACTGTAAAATGGCAGACAGATAGGAGATAAAGCCATAATCCAAAGCAGCCCACCTGACTTTGAGAAACTTTTTTATTATTTTAATTAAGAAAATTATACTTTCAAAGGTATGGCCGAAACCACAATTAAAAAAGAAAAAAAAAAAAGTTGAAATAAGCAAACCCCAAGTTTGAATGTTCCTCAGCTGGAATCAAACTGAAAGAAATCACAGACTCTCATGGCTTGAGTTTTATTTGTTTGTTTGACTTCTGCTAAACTGTTTAATTCATGAATATTTTTCAAAGGAGCTTAGGAGGCCAAAATAAAATTACACTAACGTACAATGTGGTACAAAGGAAACACTCAGAATGCACAAATGCCCGCACACAAAGGCAAAATGCTGCTTCCTCCCACATACGTATCAGATACATATTAGCGAATCAAAACAAATGAAGTCAGCAAGTGGAGAGGAAGATAGGGAGATAGCTGATAATTAGATGTGGATTAAGGGAGTAAGAAAAGTGGGGAGAAAGATGACTGGAATTGGAAAACGGAAATGGTCCTTCCCCCCATTGGTTTCATTTAAATCCAGCTTCTAGAATGTGGGAGTATTTAGGGGGTTTTTTTTGTGGGCTTTTTTTTTTTTTTTTTTTTTATAGCGCTTCTCCAACATGTGTGGCATCTAGCATCTGGGTTTGGGTGGCTTATTATTATCTTTCTAAACATATAGTTTGATATTCCTTTAATTAAAATGGTGACCATCACCCAAAACAACTTTTCTGGAGAAGGACCTTGTAAACCCACAAAACCCAGGCATGGGTTTGTTGAACCTGCAGGCAGTTTTGTTTAAGTGAGCATTAAAGACTTGGCAAGCCCTCTGTGCTCTCATTTTCTTATTCTCTATTATCTAGCCACTTAATAATTTCAGAAACCTTAATCAGACTCTAACCAAAAAAATCCACACAGTGCTTGGGATAGAATGATAATACCATCTGTTTTCATTCTTATGTGGGTTCTTTCCAGCCATACAATCCAACATTCTGGCTGCTTACTTTGTAATGATCCTAACATTATAGGTGATTTAAAGGAAAGTCTCCTATGTCACTTGCCTCTTGCAAACATGCAGAATCTTTTCAATTCACAAAAAGTCTGGAGTATTTTATTAATGTTGGTTGCACATATAGATAAATAGGACCAATCCCAATACTTAAAAAGAGAGAGAGAGATTGAAAGCTACTTCTTGCTTTTTTTGGTAATGGTTGGTAAGATGGAAAGCTCTTCTAAAAGAGTTTATTTGGCATGTGACTTCTCATTTTCTTAAAGTCTAGATGGCAATTTTAAAAATAAAATAGCTAAACCATCCCTAAAAATAGAACTGACTTACTGAGAACCTTTATACAATGACTTTTCAAATGTGCAGCTTTTACCATATTCATTAAGAATTAGATTACAATATCATTATTCAAGGATAATAAATAAAGAAATGCCGGTATCCTTTCCTTCTAGTCATGGTAACAAGTAAGAATTCAGAGCAAAGGTCAAATGCTTTTAAACTCTTTGATACAGGAAAAATTAGCCAATGATATGGAAAAATACACTCCAAATAATTCATTTTTGCAGATTTTAACAATCAATATGGAGCACCATATGATAGATATGGCTCCAACAATCTGTATCAATCATGAAGATTGGCAGTGGCAAACTACACAGACCAATTTTTGTCATGCTACCACAGTCGATTTTACAGACTATGTGTAACCAAGACTTACTCTGGTGCTTTCCCTGACACACCACACAGCCCCTTCCAAGATCTGCTTCCAACACATTCAAGGGCTTTTCTGAACCAAACCTAACTGAAAACCTTTGGAGACTGGCACACAATTCTTACGATACTCCATGTTTTCCTTCCAAAGGCTGCATCTTTAATACATTATATTGGGTTTTTCCCATCACACATTTAATGTGTGAAATTTCTAAACTCTTCCCCTTCACTTATCTAAATTGAACTTTGGCAGCCAACAGTTAACTGTTGGAGAGTTGCTTAAAAACGATCAAACCCTTTCTAGATCTGATTGCAAGAAGTATCAGTGCCAAGATAGAAATTTCAGTCTTCATCATACACAAAATCAATATGTATGCTTTGCTCTGGAAAGAAAGCCACCTTGAAAATAATTAATAAAACATCAAAGCTGCATACAACCTCAAAAATCCTCATAAGACTGAAACATTTGAGGCAATTAAAAGAAATTACTAATTTATATAAGGTGGTACTTCTCTTTGAAAGGTATTTTCATATATACACATATATTTATATATATATAAATATATATATATAAACTGAAATCTCAGTTTTGGCTTCAAAATGGCAATTTAAAATCTTAACAACATATCCATAGCAATTATGAATGTTATATTAAATACATAAACTTTGAAAAACCATAAGAATAACTTGGAAATATTTAAATAATATCAAAAGCTATAGAGAACTGCAGCCTACATTTTCTCACTGAAACACAATGCATAGGCATATTATTAGAATTTGGAAAAAGACATACATTTGATATTATAGTATGTACACAAGTGAAATGAGACCTCCATAAAACACATGACAACAAAATAAATCTCATGTGTCAGTTGCATTTTACCATCCTACAGAGTTAACTTCCATTGATTTATTCTTTTTTTTTTTAAGATTTTATTTATTTGTTTGACAGAGAGAGACACAGCGAGAGAGGGAACACGAGCAGGGGGAGTGGCAGAGGGAGAAGCAGGCTTCCCGCCGAGCAGGGAGCCCGATGCGGGGCTTGATCCCAGGACCCTGGGATCATGACCTGAGCCAAAGGCAGACGCTTAATGACTGAGCCACCCAGGAGCCCCACATTGATTTATTCTTATATACACCTTGCTTAGTAAGTGGATATTTTTAAAACAGGTTTAAAAAAGGTGACTAAGAAGCACAGTAGATAGGGAAGATGGGAAGGGAGGGGTGATGGGAGAGACAGGGAGAGGGAGAGAGAGAGACAGAGAGAGAGGGAGGGAGAGGGAGAGAGAATGAATCACATATTAAGGAGGTGCCTGAGAAAAGGAAAGCTTGACAGAAGAGATGATGTTTCTTTTGGCTTTTGAAGACGTGCCAGTTTTTGAAGGCTGTGAATGGAAAGGTGCACATCCTGGACAAGGATAAGCAACTGCATAAGAGGAAGATGGAAAGCTCTCTTTGGATGAGATCGAGAAGGGTCTTGTTTACCTGGCTTAGGTGTTTAGACTTTATCCAGTAGGCAACTGGAAGTCCTTAGAGGTTTTCAGTCAGGAAGATGACATAACCAGATCTGCGTTTTTAAAAGATAACTGGCATCATCAATGAGATAAACAGATCTGTAACAAGAGCCAGGAGGCGACAAATCCACTCAGGAGAAATCTGTGATATACTGTGACAGATGGTGAGACCCTCCAGTAAGGTGCGAACACCGATGCTTGAGAGCAATTGTCTCTGTGCTCTCCGTGAGGCCCTAACCCTATATCCAATCCAGTGTGTTGATGTCAAGGACCCACAAGACTTTTTAAAACTTGAGCATTTCTAGAACATACAACTTCGCAGAGAACTTTAGGCATTTCTTAATCAAACCTCTCAACCTCCTTAGAAATAAAAGGGTAACTTTTACTCAGTATAGAAAAACATTTTAATAGAAATACTGTGACTATGACTTAGCCCTCTGCATCAATGTCTTGAGAGCATCAACTGACCCACTTCTCTATTTGTCATTAATCTTTTACATCTGATGATACAGCAAAAACTACAACTGTGTCTAGTTGCAAATTGGGTCTCTCTTCCCCATTAGTTTTGCTCTGCGCAATATCACAAGCCAGCCAAAATGATGAAAAGACATGGCATTTGTCTGAAATGAGAGGAAAAAAGTAGAATGGGTAGGAATGCACTAATCGTGGCATTAGAGTCCAAGAAGCTGCTTTGGAGAGTTGCTTAAAACGATCAAACCCTTTCTAGATCTGATTGCAAGAAGTATCAGTGCCAAGATAGAAATTTCAGTCTTCATTTAGTCAACATTTTCATTTTAAAGATGAAGAAATCTTGACCCCGTGAGAGTAAGTGATTTGTCCAAGATAAAATCAACTCCTAAGAAGACCACAAGAAACCATGTATCTGTTAACCCAGATTTCTAAAGCTGTTTATTGTGTAAATTTTATAAAACTGTATTTTATAAATTACTTTATAACAAAGTTGTTAATAAAATTTTGGGGAAAAAGTTTTTTCTCAAGGACCTACAAAAATGATAAATATTATATTTTTTACATTTCCTAAATTAAGGAAGATGTTTGTTTTATTTGTATTTTTATTAAATGAGAGGGAAGTTATTTGTATTTATCTACAAAGTTGCAGTAATAATATCCTAATCCTGCAATGGCACTAAAACACATGTAACTAATTTGAAACCATTGATTAAAATGATTATTTCTTCAGGTTCAATATATAAATTGTTAAGGAGATAAGGCAGTCCTTTGGGATATCTTAATGATGACTGAGATCTTATAGCATGATTGAGCTGGTCAATTCCTCTTTTTGCGATATCTGATTTTTTAATCTTTTTTTCTAGTTACAGCGTATAGCTGGTTTGTATTTTGATACGTGATTAAACAACTATAATGCATTAGTGTTTAAGTCCACCTCTGAGTTTTAAAACAGCATAATTATTCCAAGACAGAACTAAAAGGGGCTGCCAGATAGAATTTGTGTGTTGCATACATTTCCATCACTTCATTTATTCAGAGTACAAGCAATGGAAGGCTCACAGAGCAAACCTCAAAACAATGATACATTGTTCAAATTCAGGAATTAGGGTGTACTACTTTTCCTTCCTATTATTCTAAAAAAAATAGCAAAATTTTGATAAAGTTATTTGGGGGCAAATTCATGTATGTAAAAAAAAAATACTCTTCTGAAAGGACAAAATATCTAAGTGAAACTTGAAGAAGTGGAAAAAAGCCTTTGCATATTTCAGTCAGAAATGGTATTAATAACTGCAGGATACCAAAGCACGTAGATATTTTGGCAAAGTATTCAGTAAAGATTAACCATCTCCATGATTGTAATGCTAAGAATATAGAGGAGCTCAATAAATAAATGTTTAATGTCTAATCCGAATTTGATATTAACTAAGTACAGCAACGTAATCTCCCACATTTCTTAAATTCTTCCACATTACTAGAAAGTAACATGCCACCACATTAAAAGATCAAAATAAAAATTGGTTTAATTGACTTTAATTTTTGTATGCATTTTGAAGGTGCATATAATTTTTATACAAATAGGAGAGAAACTATTATTGCTAATTCAAGTTTCTATTGTCTGTCTGTATACTTCACCTAGGACTATGGACTGTGTTGAAACTTCCAATGTTTGAAGATCTGCTTCTTTGCCCTTTGAACTGTAAGTCACTTTTGTCCCAAAATATTGTTTGTTGCATTCTGATTGATCTGTGTGCTTTTGCATCTTCCCCAGGATTCCACAGCTATGCCACATTGCTTAAACCATGCAGAGTGAGCACAAATATTTGATAAGCAAAGGTGGTTTTTCCAAGTCTTTGCAGGGGAAGAAATGGCATTGTTGCCAGTGTATGATTTTAATATTTCTTATTGTGATGGTTAAATTAAAACAAAACAAAACAAATAAAGCTTGGCAAGGAAGCCAGAAAAAAACATTAAGGACAATTCTATGTCTTGGTACATTTATAAATTAGGATTACCTTAGCTGGGTCTCTGTAATTATTAGCAGTGATATGCTTATTAACTTGTTAGTTTAATACATATGGCATCAAAGTAAAATCTAATGATGGAGTCAAGCAAAATCACAAAATGATCGTTTTCTCTCTTTACCCTAAGCTGAGCAAGGAACCTTTCCAAGCAGTGTGAACTCATTGGCTTCCCCATAACGCTACAGAGCTCACGTTGCCATATAACTGGGAATCAGAGAGGTGAGGTCATTTCATCACTCCTTGCAAAAAAACGCAAAACGTCTGCTAAAATCTGACTTCATTTGATTTACTCTCCAAGACTGTTTTTTATTAAATATGTTTGACTGCTATCTCTAATTAAATGTAGAATTAATTTTGGCAAACTAACCACAGATGCAGTTTATGTTCAATTTTATCAGACAGATTTATTTATAAGCTGTCAACTTCTTGAAAGACTTCATTTTGGAGCAGTTTTAAATTGCTAACAGTAGCTGTAAATGGAGCTACTGTTCTCTGGAACACTAAAGGAAAAGTATGCTATAAATGTCCGTTCCATCTGTGAGGAATCATAAAACAATCACATTCCTTTATTTTTTTTTTCCTCCGTAGGACCTTTATTAAATTAGTTCAACTCAATTAAAAATAACTTCAAAAACATTTCAGAGCCTTTTGTTTCATGGAATACTTGGAACTCTCTGCACGGAACGTCACCCTTTTAACTAATCCCTTTTAGTAAATGGAGGAGAATAGTGGTATTGTGACTTCAGACAGTGCTTTCAAGGGTCTCTACTGTACCGAATTGAGGTCACTGCAAGACAATGCTCAACACCCAATAGCCATTCAAACATTCTTCACAACTCTATCAAACGTGTCTTTCTTTCTCTCACCCGCTTTCTCTCATGGCAAACTCTGAGGACAATGGAAAAGCCTCCAGCACCATTTATGGTCACCATATTTGCACATGACAAAGTCTATTCTTCCTGGTTTGCCAACTCCCTGTAAAAAGAATGAACCCTGGGATAGATTTTCCCACCATTACTGTTCTTCAAACTTATCTTGTATTTAATGATTTTTGTTGTTGTTGTTAGAGGGCTGCTACATGGCATTGGAGAAGCTGACTTGCTATTTCCGTGCATGTGTAACAAAGCAGAGACTAAACGCAGAATTAAATATGTCACATTATAGCCAGCATATGCATGATGGAGTGTACAATTTAGTACAAAACGGAGACAAATGATGGAATTGGAATTATTGTACCTTGTCTTATTGTCTAGCATTAACAGTATTATGAAACTTACTGTTTACCCACGAACCACCACGCCTGTGCCCCACAAGCACTATTTAGTTTTGCTTGGGAGTTTTTATGGTGGCAGCCACAAACAAACAAAATCAATTGCTGTAAATTTTTCTCACCAGGGCTGCTCCTTTTTGAACGAAGAAAAAAAAAAAAGATGCATCCAGAGCATCGTCCTCCAAACAAACAAGAAAAGCGCATATTTGCAAGCTATATAGTAGAGTTGTTACGATGAAGATTTTGATTTTAATTAAGAATGGGATTTGTAGGACAATTAGTGAGATGTAATATTCTTTGCAAGAAACAGTACCCTTATTGGAAATACCATCTAAAATGGAGTGGGGGCACTTGGAGCTGCACAGAGACTTATTTCTATGGGGTTTTACAGTTAACGAGAAAGAAAAAATATAAGGAAAATGTAGGTACCTCACCTGAAATGCAGGAACATAAACACTGTTTGCCTTTCTTTTTCCTCCTTAATTTTTCTTTTTAATTTAAACCACAAATACAACCAGGTAATCTTCTTATCATTAATATGTTTATAACTTATTTCTTCACATTTATTTTAAACCACTGATTATTCGGAGTATACCTCATCTTATCTGATGACTTCACAAAGACGTCATAACGTATTTAATGATAACAAACACAACAAACTCTCCAGTTATTTTGGATATGCTCAGGTGCCCTGACATTAAAAAGACAGCGTTTTCTTACAATATAGAATATAATTTGTATAATTGCTTAAGTGTTGGAATGACTACTTTCTTTACAGTATATAAATTTTCATGTGTTATGAAAACTAAAAATGCATTTATTAATCAAGTGCCTGATAATTTCCCAAGTTTATTCAATTAATTTCATAACAAAATTTTCCTTTTCCTTTTCTATAAACAATAGATTAACTATTCCAAAGTGAATTAAGGGATCTCCTTTCTATAGCAGATGGAAAAAATATTAATAGTATGTCACCAGATATTATGCTGTGAATAATAAAGCCCAAATATATATAATCACATGTATGTAGTTGAAAACATGTATTGAACCCAAAATTTTGCAATATTTAATTGACAGAATTAAGCATATGCTATCTGCCAGGCATTGTACCAAACAATGGTAAAGTACAATACACATTGAAGATATCTTAATGCAGTTTATACTACGCTGGAATGACATTCAACTAAACCAGTATAATCATTCACACTGTGCGAAGGGCTTAGATACACAAATAGGTATAGGATTTCTTTCATTTTACAAGTTGAAAGTACAAATTCCCCACTATGGCAGGCAGGCTGGATATAATGTATGGTGGCTATTGAGTTCCCATCTGAAAAGCATCATGGGAAGTGTAGTAGGGTTGAGCATGAGAAACACAGAATTTACCTTGGGGAACACAAAAGGGAACAGAAACATGTGGATCATAATAAGGAATATTTAGTGGCCCATTATTTGATGATGCTATTTATATGAGATTAAGGTCTGCAAGACAGGTCTGGAAATTTAGGCTGGGTTCAAAGTGGAGTTAGTGCTACCCTTAGCACTTAAGTGCTACCCTTAAGTGCTACCCTTAGCTACGATTGATTGGTGTAGGACAAGATGGGGAGCCAGAAAAGGAATTCCAAGGCTACTTCAGGACTTCAACTGAGAAGAGATGAGAGTATGGGGTTTTTTTTTGTTTTTTTTTTTTTGCTGTGCCAAAGGGAAGGGGAAGATGTGTGAAAGAGAGAGAGAAAAAAAAAAATGTGTGTTTTGGAAGCCAGGTAATGGTAGCTGAGAAGGGGAAAGGAGTCAATGTGATCACAAAGGTCTTACACTGGGCTAGCTGTATCTATAAATGGTTGAACCATGTGAAATTGTCAACCTAATACATCCAAGTGATATTTGAATAGAGGCAGTAGACAGGGAAGAGAGATTGAAGGAGAATCATGCCATTTGTGTCTAGATTCAGGAAGCAGAAGGGTGAAGCGGAGTCAGTTAAATGGTAACGTGAGTGTCTCCTACAAAGCTAGAATTCACACTTAATTTCCTTAGTATCACTGAAAACAGTGTTAGCTTCAAGATATAACAGATTTCATATTTTGTGTATCTTTCCAAGACCTAAGATTCCTGATTCGTTATTATTGTCCTTTAATTAAAACCCTATGTGTGACATTTTTTAAAATGAAATTTCAGTTTAAAAACATTTCTTTATATATTTTACTTCAGAATCCAGGAAAATATAAATGTGGTACATCACCAATTCAAACATCCATCCATCCTACCAGTTACAGTAACTTTGTAGTTATTATCAATTATCATCTTTAATTTCAAAAAATGGTCCTCCTCGTGTAATTTCTAATCATGTTCTAGCTCCTATTTTATTCTATAACTCCAGTGGAAATTCAAAAGGTGTGTATTGTCCTTTAATGACCGTCCCATTTTAAATATCTTATTCCATCACTTACTTATTATAAATACTAAATCTTAACTATGGCTATCTTTCTCCTGATTGATGAACTTTATAAAATATCAATGATGCTAAATGGGTCTTACATATAATCACTGGGATATCTGCTTTATTCACTTTCTAACTACCTTGTGGAGGAAGTGTTAACATCACACTTCGAGAGGATGACTTCAAAATCCCCAAAGACCACCTGAAAAAGGAGGGTATGTGTTCTTATCTAGGATGATAATAAAGACAGCTGACCTACTGAGACACCACAGTCTTACCCGGTACCTGTGTTCAAAATAAAAGGGCATCTCCTTCGACTGACCTTGCCCAGCAAGCAAGAGCATGGCCAGCAAGAGGTGCAAGGGGTGAATGTCAGCTCTGCTCACCCCTATTCATGTCCTCAACTGGGCACCTTTGGGCCATGTGAAGACTATACAGTTGAGTCTGGGGCTCCGGCTTACTACATGCCAGGAATTCAGTTCTATGCGTTCCATATAAATGTATATGGAAGTCTGACAATAGCTCTGAGTTAGGTGCAATTACTGTGCCAATTTTTGAGGTAAACTAACTTGCCTAAGGTCACAGTCAGTGGAAGCATCAAAGTTGTTGGATAAGCATTCTGACCTCAAAGTCCTCATTCTTATCCACAATGAATTATTACAAGTATCATTATGTTAAGCCAAGATTTAATTCCATCCTTTTACATAATTATGTTTTGTTAATTATTTGGCTATAGTATACATGTATATTCGTGGTCATGGGCTGGATAAGTCCCACATACACAATATAAGCCACTGTCCCTTTAGGCAACAACTTCCTAATAAATGGGAGGGAGGTGTACCTAGAAAGATATTCCACCAGTGGTTTCAAATGTGTCATATAAGAAAAAAAAAAAAAAGAAGAAGAAGAAGAAGAAGGTAGCGGGAGGGGAAGAATGAAGCGGGGGAAATTGGAGGGGTAGACGAACCATGAGAGACGATGGACTCTGAAAAACAAACAGGGTTCTAGAGGGGAGGGGGGTGGGAGGATGGGTTAGCCTGGTGGTGGGTATTGAGGAGGGCGCGTTCTGCATGGAGCACTGGGTGTTATGCACAAACAATGAATCATGGAACACTTCATCTAAAACTAATGATGTAATGTATGGGGATTAACATAAGAATAAAAAAAAAATACCAGCAAAAAAAAAAAAAAAGTTCTTCCATTTTGGAAAAAAAAAGACAAACAAACCTTACCATTAACAGAAAAGAAAAACTACTATTAATTTTTGGCAAAGAAATTACAAAGGAACTATTATTAATGGACAAAGAAATTAATCCTGAAAACATCCCTCCCTCTGATGTCCTCTTTAAAATAAAAGTCACTCAGCACACTTAAATTAGCAAAAAAATTCCCAAAGGAAAGATAAACAGTGTAAGTTATCCACACAGACAAGCAAGCCTATGCTCAAAAACAAAAGAAATAGACAAACAAAAAATTTAAATTACACTAATAATATTTTACTTGGTAGTAAAACACTTCTTACAGCATTTCTCAACCCAAACTAGTTTTGCCAAATCAAAAATTTTCTTTTGGGTAGTTAAGAAAGCCAAGAGTATTCAAAATGATTTTAAAACCGTTTTACCTATTACTGTCTTATGTTTCCAAAGGAAGCACTGGCAAACGTAATTTGGCTGTTAAGGGAGAGAAAACACTGTACGTTTTTTCATTGTCAAAATAAACCTTAGTTAAGAAACTCCTGGTTGGAAATAAATTAAAACCTCCGAAGTATTGGGTAAAATCAGTATATACTGCAAGCTGCATAGCCTTCGAATGTTTTTCCCTTAAGACGTGATTCAAGAAACAGTGGAGAGTGCAGTGCTAAACTTCCCCAGTACTTGTAGAAATATCCCAAGAATAGAAAATCCATTAGCTCGTTTTTTTTTTTTAAAGATTTTATTTATTTATTTGAGACAGAGAGAATGAGATACAGAGAGCATGAGAGGGAGGAGGGTCAGAGGGAGAAGCAGACTCCCTGCCGAGCAGGGAGCCCGATGCGCGACTCGATCCTGGGACTCCAGGATCATGACCTGAGCCGAAGGCAGTCGCTTAACCAACTGAGCCACCCAGGCGCCCTATTAGCTTGTTTTTAAAGTAATCTTAAACTCACAGAGTTTGGATTATAGAATTTTGCAAACAAGAAGTAGAAAGGAGGAGGAGAAAGAGTAAACTGCCATACCTTTGGAAAAATGCTTTTCAAAATATATTAATGGAGTTAGAGGGCAGGAGAAAACTTCAGAAATGTTTTCCCAGGTACTGATGTTTCATCCACAAAACCAAGCTTTAAAAATGATGTTATTATTTCATTTCTAGTAACTATAGTCCTCTCTATAGAGTCTGAGTGGCCTAGAAGCCCAGGAGAGTCAAAACATTCAGGAAAACAGTTCTGCTTTATTTTTTCTCTCCCTTTAAATTAGTCACTATTAGATACAAATCCACAAAGGTTGGTAAGGATTTTCCAACTCAGTGAACACACGACTGTAAAATACAAAAAACATAATCAAATATTCAAGGTTTAGAATGTGAAATCCACTCATTCTACGAATCATTATTTTTGTCCCAGCAATATTTCAAGAATACTTCTGAAAGTACCAAAGATAGGGTTCCAAGATCTTGAAACAAAAATGACATATAGATACCATGTTTTCACAACATTTAGAATGACCTGTTTTTTAATTATTTAAATATACATTTAATTAACTTAGGACCCACGGCTCCTGCATGTTTCTACATGTTGGACACTGCTCAGGAAGCTACACTACAACCACGTGTTTAAAGAACCAGCGAGTCTACTCTCTCTCTCTCTTTCTATCAGTCCTTTCTCCCTCCCTCCCCATATATATATACATATATATATAAATTTTTAGATTGTTTTCATTATATAATCATTAGCAATAATAATAATTACTGTTCTATAAATTACTGAACTTTTAATCATAATGATGAGTGAAATGTGTTGATAAGACAAAAGGTTGTATTGACAAATTTTCAAAGACAGATGTTGTGGTTTAATTGTAACACCCACCCTGTGCATATATTTAACCAGTAATATGAAGCAATAAATATTCCTTATCTTTATTACTTATCTTCTCATTTCTATTTTTACCTATGTGTTTATTGAAGTATATGGAATAAAACCAATCAGGTGCTTTGCCTACAAGTGTCAGGCAGATTTACTTGGTTACTAGGGTGTAAAGGTCTACCTGGGGAGGATGAATTTATTTTATCTTTGATAAAATGATTAAAATGGCAGATTATATGCTTTTTATTCCCACTGAGAGCAAATACTTTGAAAAGTGACTATGAATGTGATGTATTGGGGAGCAACTAACTTCAAGTTAAGGTGTAACCCACAGTTATAAATTCTGAGGTCACTTAATTTTCTA
This sequence comes from Neomonachus schauinslandi, assembly GCF_002201575.2. Lineage (NCBI taxonomy): Eukaryota > Metazoa > Chordata > Mammalia > Carnivora > Phocidae > Neomonachus > Neomonachus schauinslandi. The sequence continues at coordinate 81,803,542 of NC_058407.1, read as the reverse complement.
CTGTAGCTAGTACATTTCGAATATGTAGAAACAATCACATTCCACTTTTCTAGGAATCAATTCTTAAATATTTTTCCCCCATTGGAAATCTCCCTTTTAAAATATAGAAGGGAGTCAGTACTTAAACATAGATTGCTCTAAATATTTACAGCCTCCATTTATTCAAACAACAGGCAAAAATGAAAGCATCTCTTGTTTCCCTCCCCTACGAATAGAGCCAACAGGGTCTCCATGTGATGAAGAGAGAGACAGAGCTCTTTGCTCCTCACCATTCTTCCAACTGATGTCTCAGAAATGGGCCAAAAAGCAGGAAGAGGCACTTCCATTCCCCCAGGAAAGCTGTGAGCAACGGGGGAGAATCTCTGACCTTGTATTTTAGAAATCCTAAAAGAAAGTATAAATTCCCCCTACCATAAACTTCAGCTTTTTTCCTGTTAAATCAAGGTTGTATCAACACAGGGCTACTGAATCAAAAATACATTGATCCTACGTATTTTCAATATCGATCTAATGGTGGAAGTAGATTTTAATGGAAAGGGTTCATTTTGAATGGACTGAACTTCCCCCTGGTTCCCTGTAATTATGAGATCTGGATAAGCTGTTCTAGCAATTGTCTACTGTTGTCATTTATATAATGGGGGAAGTTTTTTTCATATCACAATTTCTGCTTCTAAAAGCTGTCTTGGTGAGGTTTGCATAGACACTGAACTACCAAATATTTCCATGCATACCTGCCAAATCTGGAAGAGACAATAAAATACTATTTGGTGAACAGGAGAAGCACGGAAAGGAGACACACACATATGGATTTGATTACTTGAATGTAAGTGAATAATCTGGCAATCTAATATTAAGATATTTTGAATGATTTATTAAACACTACAGGCTAATTTTCATCTTCCTTCTGTCTACCTTCTAATCACTATTTCAGATGATTTGCTCTTTCCACTTGAATATGGCTATAGATTCTTACATTGATAAAACAACATCCCCTAAATCAGTCCGTCATTTGCAAACTTTTCCATCTCAACGCATTTGAGAAATGTTATACAATCCTATCGACAACAGCAGTCCATTATGGCAGTAAATCTTAATTAGGGACATATATTTAGAAGAGAAGTATTTTTTAAAATGCCTTGTTCACTCGGCCTTCTGAATCGCACCCCATAGAAAGGTTGTATCCCATGGTTGAGAATCATTTCTAATTTACTTAAGAATGTAACAAAATGTTTAATTATCAGTTTTTATGCCTGAGATACTTATAATAAAATTGCTGATGACTTGTTAAAGAGTATTTAGATAACACCAGTAATATACTGGTTGCAAATGAAAACTACTGGTACTCATCCAAAAGTCAGTAATATATCTGTGTAAAAATATCTATACATTTTCAGAGGGTAAAAATATTAGTGAAGTGGGAAGATAAAAGAAATGTAATTGCTAGCTGATCAATAATTCCTTATTTTAGCTCCTGCTTCTAACAAATTCCTCCATATACAGGAGAGAGCAGATTTTTCTGCTTCATCCTAAAAAACAAAGAACGATTGCTACTCCCTTCCCCCCAGTTTCTATATACAGTCACTAAAACCCATCTGCATTCCAGTCGTCATTACAAATGATAGCTTTGCCAGATCTAGTCCCATAAATTGATATATTGGAAAAACTGGCATGAATATTTTAATGCCCTGCCATTCTAAAGAGTGAGCTTTAGGTTTTGTAATTATATATGAATATTAGGAATTTATATATGATTACGCATATATGTCTTTATATATTCATGCATAGAAAAAATTTAACCAAATAGAAAATTTAATTTTTGTTAAAATTTTTAAATGTATATACTACAGAGCTATATTGTCATCTTTGATAAATGTGGGAAATTGAGGCACAGAAGTACCCTCTAGGTGATAACCAAACAGCATATGACAAAGAGCAGAAAGACTGGTAAAATGCCCATGCCTTATGTGCTTTCCTCTCTGGTCTAAACACCAGATTGCCATAGAGATTCCTATAAGGAATTCTTTAAGATGAGACCTGAATAGTTAAAGTAAATGAAAGATGTATTCTGAATGTGGGGATTCTCAGCTACTATATTTCCTTCTTCGTTTCTGTAAAGTTAGTTGGCTCTCTACAAGTGTTTGATATAATAAAAGAGTTTATATAAAGTAGTTCTAATGGCTTTTTACAGTTATTATACCACCTCTATTATATAGGAAATGGAAAGCATATAGGTATTTTTTTTTTCCTTCAATGAAAGGAATTGATACATAAGAGCAGGTAGAACAATTTAAGGATAGACAATCAGTATGCTCAAAACTGACATTTAATGACTAAATATTTTAGATGATTAACAGAATCATAGTATGTGATTTAAAAATACCTTGAGATCCCCATAAAATGGAGATTACCTATTTTTTTAAATGTGTTTTTATTAAAAGCCTTGTTAATTTTCATATACTTTTTATTTACTTAGATCTTGATTTTAAAGGAAACAGCAGATTTATCATTTGCAAGTGCCTTTTCCAAAACCCTGACTTCAAACTCAGTGAAAGTAATTATTTACCTCACTTTGGAATGATAGTTGGTCAACAGAAGGAAAGCATAAACTCACATTCACTGACATTTCTATGTGACCATGAAGAATACTTCTGGAATTGTAAAGTGTTCTTTCTTACTGTTCGGTCAAAGACCACTGACTAAAACACCCCAAGAGCTCAAAGAAACAAATACAATGCCAGTAAGTGATACAATAAAATTATATATCAGTATGATTCTCTGTAACAAAGGTACAGAAATAAGAAAGTAACTGTATGGTCAGGGACTCCCCTCAGTGGAAAAAAAAATCAAAATATTGGACAAATATTCAGATAAATGGAAATATTTGATTAAAATATATCCAAAATGCATGCATGTTTTACTATAAAAGTTAGTTTAAAAAAGTTATTTTTTGTTAACAGCTTAATTTTACCAATATACCCTCAATGTCAGAGAGAGCAAGATATGTGCCTTAAGCCCTTCAGGGTAATTGGGGGTAAGCTGTAGGCATCCAATCTGAAAGCAAATCGTGAGATAGTAGGGAATGACATTTAGAGACACACTAAATTACATAACACTGAAATATCTGAACTAGAGCTCTGCACACTTGGGAGGATTTGGGGAGGGATGCCGCTGAACACCTGACAAACAAGACTGCTTTTTGTTTTTCCAGCCTCCAAGTTGACAGAGAACTGTCGACACCTTATGGAAAAACCTGAAAAACATTCCAGCGAGCAAGAGTTCTGCTGCTATATTTTCTTTACTTCCTTTCTTTTAATTGTCATTCAGAACAACTTTTGAAGAACAAAGCCCAAGTGCATTCTTAAGTTTGGCTCTTTGTTCACCAATTCAAAAACTAAACTGGCTTTGTGACATTGCCTGACGAGAAATCACAATATTTCAGACATGCTGCTTGACTTCTCAGAGGAATATACAGTAGGTATTGATGTTTTTTAAATACCACAGGTCTTGTATTTAAGCTCACACACAATAAAGGGAATACAGAATATGAATGAAATATAATTCTACATCATAACAAAATTATGAATGACATATTGTTGTACATTGTATCAATGATGTCTTACTGCATAAAACCAATGACAAAATTTGAAATTTCAGAAGTTTCTAAAAGTATAAAATACAAAATTAGATATTCACAAAAAAAAGAAGAGGCACAAATTGAATAGGGGATATATTCTATAAAAATTTATTAAAAAACAGTACAATAATGGGATGATAGAGGCAAATGGCAGAAACAATTTGCTAGCATAAAGGAAATCCATGCTAAGATTGAAACTATAGTATTTTTCTTTAAAAGAATCCAATCTCTCAAGCTGTGATATTTGGAAATCCTAGCTAGGTGGGGGCTTTTGGTATCATCTAGTCATTTTTTTTAAAACTGTTCTTTCATTTCCACCGACCCCCTCCTTTTTCACCTACTGAAATTCTACTCATCTATTTAATGCAAGCTCCCCCGTGATGCCTTACCTGAAATCTGCAATCAGACTATTAACTCTTTCCAAGGTATTGCTTGTTTAATCCAGTCTCTGTCTGGGTGCTTTCCGGGATGGCATTTACTGCTTGACAGAGCACTGCATTTTTGAACTACTTTACATCCTAGAAAATTCTTTCTCACAGTGAGCCAAACTGAACTCCCTGTAATTTTAACATGCATTCAATAAACATTTAGAGAGTGGCACCTATATAGGATTAAAATGGGTATGAGGTATAAATGTGAATAATGTACAGTGTCTGGCCCAATTTAAATCCTGGCTCTGAGAAAGTTTCTTTTCCTCCTGATTTTTAACATAAGATGTGCTCATTATAGCTATTGAAAACTTCATAAAACATAAAGAAGAAAACACGGAGGACCCATAGCTCAGCTACCAAATGGACGGTAACTATTAAGGTTTTGGCATATCCCTTCCTCATCTGCTCCCACCCCTTGGGCCCCCATCCCTCTTCAATTCTCCCCCCAAGCCCAATATCTCTTATCACAGTTAGAAGCTAAGTTGGTTTCTGCTTAGCTAGTTACTGCTACATACTTTGAACCAGAGCCCACCCAGAATGTTGGTGCCATAGAAGCAAAGCCCATTTGACCTCAAGGGCATAAGTTTTCATCCCATCCCTTTCCAGAGGACAGTTCTCAGGTTACAGGGAAGTGGGTGTGGCCGAATTCCTCCCATTCATTGTCTTCCCTCTCTGCTATTCTGGGGAATACATCTCTAAAGAAAAACATAACTTACTTTCCAGGCCTGGACCAAGTGCTACTGATTTCTTTTTTCAATTATTTCATTGGATCTCCTTTAATGACCCTACCAAAGAGAACTCTCTCCCCACAAACAGGGTCTCCATATTATTGGACAAGCAGAATATTATACTTCCTATCCAGTCCTGGGAGGTGATATCTGTCCTAACTTTTAGAAGCTGAACCACATGGCATCCCTTGAAGTAGTCTGCTTCCCCAGTAAATCATACTCCACTAGAGATGGTCAGGCCCAGAAAGCCTACAGATTCTTTTCCTGGCAGAAACTGGTTAGACCTAATGGTCCTTGGTACCAAAATTGGGGGTAAAGCCATTCTGCTAAAAGCTGCATCTTGAGCTAACCCTAAGTTAAGGATCATTATCCAAGTAACTGATATAAAAGTTTCAGAGACCAAAGCAAGATACCTGTGTAAAGACACCTGTTATTGATTGTAAAAATGTCCACAAATTTTTCACACACCTGTATGAATACCCTTTCACAATGTAACTTTACAGCCCCTCCCACTAAATGGTAAGGTTTATTTCCCCAACCCTAAATCTAACATTAGCAGTGGTCCAAGAAAGTGCTTGTGCTTTACGATGTGTCCACTCTTGCTGGTTTTTAGAACCCAGATATTGCCACATGCAGCCTGGGCTAATCTACTAGGAGATGTAAGACCACATGGTGAGAGTCCCCAACCATCCAAGTTGTTTCAGCCATCCTAGACAACAGCAAAATCATGAACTGAATAAAACGGTGGCTGTTTAAAGACACTAAGTTTTGAGGTGCTTGTTAATTATCAAAAAAGCTAAAGGATACAACACCTTCCTTACCCAATCCATTAGTCAATACTTCGTGGTTAGGGCTATCCAACCCATTAAAATGTCACCAAACTGTGTATTCCATGATTGACACCTTCAAAACAACCTTTCTCCATTTTTCCAAAAAGGATTCATTATATCAAAAGGATATAAGATTTTCATATTTATCAGTATTGATACTTGTTATCCTAGTTCATTCATTTTAACTGTTATATGAATAAACCTTATACTTGACTTTTTGTCTGTTGGAAATATTTCGGTTGTTCATTTTCTTCCAATCAAATACTGCCAAATTGCTCTCCAAAGTGACTGCACCAATTTCCACTGCCACTAAAGTTGTAGGAGGCCTCGTCACTGCTCTCTACCCTCATCAACATTGATGCTGTCATTCATTTTCCTCAATCTCATAGGTTTGAAATGATATATTATAATTTGAATTTCAATCATAACTAGTGAAGTTGTAGATAATTTTATTGGGCATTTATGTTTCTTCTTCTGTAAAATGCCTGTTTATTCTCATTGCCCATTTTTCTATTAGGTTGTTTGTCTTTTTTTTTTTTTTTTTCCTACTGCCAAAGTTCTAAATGCTTACTGTTTGGTGGCTTTAGGTTTTCCAATATCTCCTGTTAGTGGCTTATTCTTGTTTTGTTTTGTTTTTTAATGGTCCCTTTGGATGTATAGAAAATGCAATTTCAGTAAAGCCAAATTTACTAGCCTTTTCTTATACGGAATCCTTCCTTAACTTGAGGTCATAAAAATACTCCAGTTTTTAACTGTAGAATTTTTTAAGTTTTGATTTTCGCTTCCAGATTTTTAAGCCACCTGGAATTTATTCTGTCACCAGGATCTAATTTTACTTTTTTCCATATGGATAACCAATTGTCCTTGTACCATGTACTTAAGAGCCATACTTTCCCTACCAGTTTTTAATGCCACCATGGTTAAGTAGGATGCTTTCATATATGAATTTAACTGTTTCTAGACTCTTAATTTCCTCCCTCTCTGATCTATATGGACTTAAAGCTAATTCCATACTGTCTAAATTTTTTGGCTTTATAGTAAATAATGAAATTTTAGAGAAAATCATCCTCAAATCTGTACCTCTTCAAAATTGTTTTAGCTACTTCCTCCTTTCTTCTGTTTCCCTAAGTAAATCATTTACAAGTATATCTTCCCTTTGGGAATGGTTGGTGATAGTCTGAATGTAAAGGTTGTGCATTACAATTCCTCTTTTCATCCCTCACCATCTCTAGTCCCAACAACACACATGTGCACATGCATGCAAGCACACAGATTGTGTGTGTGAGAGAGAGACATGAGACTGAGAGAGAGAGAGAGAGACTTCTTGATTATTGCACGAAAAATAGGCTTCCAAAAAGCAGAAGAAAGGAAAAAAGAAAGACAACTACAATGACTGGATTTACAGTTAAATAAAATAGAATTTGAATAGTTTGTTTTCTTTGTTAACTCTGTTAATATAATATTATCTTCCTCAAGTAAATCTCCTCCCTTCTCACACCATACAATGTTGGAGAACTTTCTTCGCTGGCTTACCACCTCCCTTAATTTTTTGTTTTTGTTTTTTCAAACTTGAACAAAGTCTAGATTTCAGTTTCCCTGAAACTGAAAATCCTGACACAGGATTCCTGATACCTCTTCCTTTTTTTCTGCACTGGAATCTCTTTGACTGTACTGTTAAAAATAACTTTTTAAATAGCAACTACTTCCTTTAGACTTGTCCTCCATCTTAGAATCTGACACTGTATTCCAAGATTATCTTAGTCAACCTCCTAGCCAAAACAGTTCCTTCTTGCTGATTGGAATTAAGCTCAAGGATCAATTCTTTTCATTGTACTATTATCAGTGTGTGTGTATATGTGGTCAAATACACATAACATAAAATTCACTATTTTAAGCATTTTAAAGTATACAGTTCAATGGCATTTAATACAGCTCCCCTCACAGTAGAAAACCCACATATAACTTTTAGCTCCCCCCGAAACTTTACTAATAGTCTACTGTTGACCAGAAATCTTAACAATAACATCAACAGTCCATTAACACGTGTTTGGTACATTATATGTATTATATACTGTATTCTTACAATAAAGTAAGTTAGAAAAAAGAAAATGTGAAGATAATCATAAGGGACAGGCAACACATGTACAGCACTATACTGTAAAAAATCTGTGAGTAATTTGACCCATGCAGTTCAAACCCATGTTGGTCAGGAATCAACTCTACATTCACAATGTTATGCACCACAGTCTCTATCAGTTCCAAAAAATTTTCATCATTCTGAAAGGAAACCCTGCACCCATCAAGTAGGCACTCCTCTCTCACCCTCCTCCAGGGCGCCCTCACCATTCTACCTTTTGTCTCTATGAATTTAACTGCTCTAGGCACCTCATATATGTGGAATCATATAGTGTTTGTCCTTTTATGACTGGCTCCTTTCACTTAACATAATGTCTTTAAGGTTCATCCATGTTATAGTAGGTGTCAAAATTCCCTTCCTTTTCATGGCTAAATAATATTCCATTGTGTATATCTAACACACTATTTTTCTATTCATCTAATAATGGACATTTGGGTTGTTTCCACCTTTTAGCTATTATGAGTAATGCAGCTATACACATTTACACATTTGTGTAAAAGTTTCTGGTGGACATATGTTTGCATTTCTGTTGGGTATATATCTATTAGTGAAATTGCTAGGTCATGCAGTAACTTTATGTTTAACTTTTTGAGAAACTGCCAAAGTATTTTCCACAGTGGTTACACCATTCCACATTCCAATCAGCAATGTATGAGTGTTCCAATTTCTCCATATCCTTACCAACTCTTATTTTTTTAAAAAATATTGTTATTACAACCCTCCTGGTGGATATAAAGTTGTAACTCATTGTGGTTTTGATTTGCATTTCGCTAATGACATGACATTGAGCATCTTGTCATGTGCTTTTTGGCCATTTGTATATATTATTTGCAGAAATGTTTATTCAAGTCCTTTGCTTACTTTTTAATTGAGTTGTCTGTATTTTTGCTGTTGAGTTATGAGTTCTTTATACATTCTAGATTCTAGACTCTTACCCTACAAATTTGCAAATATCTTCTCTCATTCTGTTGGTTATAGCCTCACTCTTTTGATAGTGTCCTTTAATGCACAAAAGTTTTTAATTTTGATGAAGCCCACTTTATCTGTTTTTTCTTTTGTTACTTATGCTTTTGGTGCCACATCTAAAAAACCACTGCCCAATTCATTTTCATAAAGATTTACCCCTATGTTTTCTTCTAGTATTTTTATAGTTTTTAGTCCTATATTTAGATATTTGATTCATTGGCAGTTAATTTTCGCATACGGTGTCAGTTAAGGATCAATTCTGCAAAAAGGATTTTGCCTTCTTTTGTATGCGAATATCCAGTTGTGCAGCACTGATATTAACTTTTTAGAAGCTAAATCAGCAATTAAGCAAGGGAGAAATGAATTAGGTTCAATGTGAACAGTCTTCTCTCATTTATATGATTGGCACCCAAACGTTTTATCTTCATGATATATATATTGCTATCACACTCTCATTTAATGTATATCCTGGAATAACTTGGTGACTTTCATTGTTGTATTATCTTTAGAAGTCTCATCCCATGATAGAAGTCTCATTCCATTGCAACTTTTTTAAAATTTAAAGTCCACTTTGTAATCCATATTATTTGCTATTATTTGTATCCCATATTATTGCTATTAAACTTTTGAGCATATTGTATTTCACTCAACTCTTCTTGCTTTATTTTCAGAGAGGTTCTGAGCATTTACAAAGAACTGAGTTCTGAAAATCATTAATATTCTACGTCACACCTATGAACTTCCACAGTTTCCAGCTTTACCAATTTGCTTCATTATTTTACTTCCTTTCCATCAATTTTAGTCACTTAAATGGTACGATAATTAATGGGAATAGGTAGTGGTCAGTGACTTTTGTAAGTCATTATGAACCTCTTGTTACTAACAGAATTGGTTACAGGTAGGGCTTAACTAAAAAGATGTTAGTGCTTACCTCCTTATTTAACCACCCAGGTCTATTAATATCCACTTCAGTACTTTTTAGCATGAGTCCTTTATTATAAATTTCCTGCTCTTAGAGTTTCCAATGCCATTCTTCTATTTTTAGTCTTATCATAATATTGCAGAGGTAAGACTGCTTTGGAAATATTTAATTTAGGCTACTACCTAACAAACATTCACACACACACACACACACACACTAACAAAAACACACGCAAGTTTCAACTACTCGGGACATTGGGATCAATTTCATCCCTTTACTGAGGCCACTCATCCCCTGATGGACTGGCTCTACTCATAAGTTAGGAGACTTACTAACAAGGAAAGTTTTGAGAAATGGTCACAGTGCTTAACTGGATTTGAATGCTTCCAGTGCCTTGATAAGCTACACATTCTTTTTGGATATCAAAAGGAATCTAAAAATGTGAGAATGAAAGCAAAATATTCTTTAGTAAGGTAACTTTTCTTCCCAGAAATATATATGGTTTCTTTGTCTTGAATTCTCAGGTCTCACTTTCTCCAACCTCTCCTTCTTACATCCCTCTCCCTGAGGGGGCAGGTTTGCCCAGCTTCTGAACTCATACTGGCCAAGGGTAATAGTAACCACGAGCCATATTGTCCCCAGAAGGAAAGGTCTGGCTCTTGCCCACCTCTCCATTTTATCTTCTAAAAGTATGCCCCACCCCAGCTGTGATGCTCCAACCACATCAGCTTCCTTCCTGCTCCTTGAACTTGGCACACTTCACTGATCCCCAAGATATCTCACTTGCTGTCCCTGAACCAGGGAAATTGTCCTTGGCAATTCTTATGACCCGTTCTCATCCTTCAGCTCAAAGCTCAAAGGAAACCTTCCGCTGGAAGCTCTAAGTGTCTGCATATTCTTTATATTCTTCATTAGTGGCACTCATTTCAGTTTATAATTACCTTTTTTAATTTAGTAATTGTCTACTGTCTCCAGTAGAACACAGTTGCCAGAGAAAGACCTCATTTGACTTGTGTTTTGCTCTGTCCAGAGTTCCTAACACATAATAGGTGCTACATGTAATAATTAGCAATTATTGGAAAACTAAATCATCAGAACGATATATATCAACTTAGGGTAGGAGAGATAAAACAAATATGCATATCATTCAAAATCTCTCTCTTCCCTGCAGACTATGAATGGCAAAATGTTATTTCCAGCTTTCTCCCCACTTGAGCAAAATTGATATGATATACTCAGAGAATGCAAGCTACTTTTAACATTAAGCTAAAAGAAGTAGGACGTGTAGGGTAAATCCATGCCAAAATAATCACATAGTTCTTTTTAAAGATATATAGAAAAAGATTTGGATTACTCAATATTTTAAATCATCTGTGTACCATTATCTTCCATTGAATTGGATTCTTAGGAGTTTAGTACACATCTCTGTAGCAGAGGATTTCCTCTAGCCGTGTCTCTCACTTGATTCTATTTTCCAAGTATAACCCCGACATTACAAACAACTAGGCTCCAAATCTCCATTAAATTATCTGTTCTTCTTTACTGAATACAGAATTGTTGTTTTGGCTAGAATTAGTCAGGCACAGTTAGTACAATAACACTCAGTGCCTTCCTGTGTAGCACCTGCTACATGTTATTTATTTCTTGTTAGCTACATAGTACAACAAATTGTGTCTTTTAACAGCTCATTGAGTAGAAGAAGAGAAAGTGATGGCAGTGGGATTGTTGAAAATGTTCAATGGTGTCAATGTATTTCTTCTCAAATAATCTAGCTAGTAAATCTACACTAATAACATTTATTTCTTTGGAAAATTTCTCTGCCATATAATTTCCAGATGACCTTGAACAGACAGCAGCCTGAGTAGAGTAAGTACAGACAATGACCCATGGCTTTAATCTGTTAGCAAAGGTTACTTTAATTGAATAAATGCAGTATATGGAAATGAACCAATACTTCTTTTCAAAAAGCTTAAAAATGTTAAGGTAGTGTTCAGATGTTAAATTTCCATACATTATTTAGAGGTTTGGGGTTTAACAATACAATTAAATGCCACATCAGTAAGAGAACAAAATCTATATTAAAACTCTTCCAGAGTATTACAAAGTCATTGGAACACCTTCTAGAACAGCATAGTTGCATTAAGGTCACCCAGATCTATGTGTATGCACACATTTTACATTTCCCATCAAATCCACTAATTCAGTTTCACTAATGGGCAAAATTCAACAAATGGCAGGTGAACGAAGTACAGGTAAGAGCAGTGGCTACTAATTTTTTCATCTGTGCATTTTGTTTTATTATGTTAGAGACTCTAATTGAACTTTGTTCCAAGCTATTAACCTATGACAGAAGACTGTGGAGATAAGATTTCACTGACATATAGAACAAAGAAAAAGAAAGAGTGTGAAAATTACGATGACAAGGTTGCCTTAGCAGTTTTGAGGTGGTAAAATGAAATCCCTGACTAATACGCCTGGCTAACATAGGAAGAAGGGTGAGGATGTGAAGAAGGAAGGACAATCTCGGGTTGAACCCAGGAGTCTTCCTGAGGACCCATAATAGACACACACTGTTATTGCAAAGTTCAAATTGCAAAGTAAATTAAAGTGGGCCTCTAATTGTTATAAGTTGTACAAGGAGTTCATATACAAGAGTAAATTAAGAAGCATTAAGAGTAAATTGTTGATGTTATCTAAGCAGCCACCTTTTTGTTTGAGAAAATGCTAAAATCTTTTGTTACATTTTATAAATTGTCAGTCTCCCTGGTTTTCAGGAACCCCAATATCTTTAAGGGTTACTTCCCCCTCGATATCATTAGCTTAATTTTCAATCGAACTAAAAAGAATAAAGTATAAAAGCATTATAAAATAGTCTAACCTATGGAAGAATTGTCCACGGAGCTTTATATAACATATGAACAAGCTGATATTCTGCATCAAAGTTAGGCTCCAACTGATGATTTGAGTAGTATTTCTCAAATATGGGATAAAAGATTATGTGCAAGATGCAATAGAGATATGAGCTTATTGTAGCTCATTAACAACACAATCTTCTTCCTGAAAAACAATGGCAATGTTTCCTTTCCTGGCCAGCATATGTGTCTTCTGATGAGAGAAAATCATTAAGGAAAGTCTTGGAGATTTAAAGCTGGAAGGAATGAAACTATTGTAGTATTGTTTTTCTAGAACAAGCTAGGAAGGTACAAGAAAGTTGCAAGTCTCTACTCTGCAAACAGTTTGAATCTCTTTACTTTTAAAATGTTATAGTTTCACATGCATTGTGATATCTATATATAGATATAGAGATAGAGATAGATAGATAGATAGATATAGATATAGTGGATACAATTTTACCTATGTTATTGCTTGACTCATGGTGAATATACACAGGAAAATTTATTTGGATGAATGGATGTTTCCATTCATTGGAAGTGGAAGTGAAAAACTAATGTGTTGAGAAATACAGAGATTAGAAAAGATTATCACAATAAAATGATTTCACAAATTCTATACTGAAATGACTACTGTTAGCTTCAATTGCTTATATACTTTAAACGGTAAGTAACATCATCTATAGGTTTTATTGATCCAAAGGCAAAAAAGACAAACAGACAATTTGCTCACTGGAAGGGATACTTTTATAATCTAGAGTTCACTTCTGAGAAACCAAAGGCACTTCTTTAGGAGATCATGTAATCCAGAGAATTCATAGATTTGATTTAAGCAAACTTTGAAAATTTTCCATTAAAATGATGAATTTTTAAAAAAAGAATTAAATAACTTATAGTATCTAAGACACATAGACAATGATTACTGACAGCATAATCATCACTCTTAAAACAGTGTCACTACAAATAATTATTAAATCACAGCTCATGATGATGCAACGTGTGCCATTCTGATATCCCATCAACATAAGCCAATGAGTAGCACTAGGAACAGGACCCTTTCAGAAATGACTCCACCGAAGGAGATCTTTGCAGATGAGCTCAGATTAAGTCACAGTACTGGCCTGCCTTGAACGTAATATTATGTCCCAACACAGCATTTAGATTTTATGTTCAATTGCGATATTCTAGGACAGCTACATAACCCAAGGCCTTGCTCATCAGTAAATAAAGTCTCAGGCAGCTCTTGTTTCACTCAAGCCACATACAGTCCTGGCAGATTTGACTGATTATTTTGAGTAGTTCAGATCACCACTTTAAATGATCCATAAGTCTCTGGTTGGAAAGAATACTACTAAGAAAAAGAGACACAATATATTATTCACTGAAGAATGAAGACAGCCATTACTTTAGTCCTTCTGATAATGTCAGTTATATTGCTCGCTGATAAATTTATTTCAGTGGTTCTTTCTTCCCTTATTTGTCATGTCAAAGATGAATTTGTCCCTAAAACACACTTACTTAAAGTTTATGTTTTTCTTCCAAGTACTCTTTTTGAGAAAAATAAGCAAATGAAGTGAACCCATTTTGCTTTTTAAAACATTTAGATTGGAACCATAACAAATCTGTAACCAGTAAACTAAAGATTTGATGAAATATAATACAATTTCATAAAATACATATTTTATATAACTCAATTTGCATGTAAAGATTATAAAATATTTCCTCAATTCTAACAATAAATTCTTCTTGCCAATGAGTTAATCATTTAATGTAACTATATTCAGAGTATGTGAATTAAAGAGAATTTTCTGATAGGGAAAGCATTCAGGGTAAATTCTTCTCATAGACAATAAGGACAGAAAGCAGCTTTAGTATAATCATAACCAATTCAGTAATTACCTCCCTTTTTCACAATTTAGGAAATCATGTCTCATTCTTTTCCCTAATACTCAAGAAAATCCTCCCTCAGTAAGAAAAGAGATTAGTCTACCATACTACTACTTACTTCTTAATCTTAGAAGTGTTTAAAAAAAAAAGCAAACCTTTGCCCTTGGGATAGGCAAAGATTTCTCAAATAAGGCATATAAAGCACAAACAGAAAAAAAATTGATAAGTTTGATTTTGTAAAAATCACAAGTGTTTGCACTTTAAAAGACTGTTAAAAAGTGAAAGGCAAGCAAAAGAAAGGGGCAATATATTAGCAATACATCTATTTGACAAACAACTTGTATGCAGAAAAAGGAAAAAACCTCTTATAATTGAACATGAATAATTAAGCAAACAATTCAACAAAAAAGGGCAAAATATTGAACAGATTTTTTTCATCCAAAAAGACGATTTTTTTTTCATTTAAAAAAAGCGGTGGCCAGCTAGCTGACAAAAAGGCAATTTCATTAATCATCAGGGGAATACAAATTAAAAGCACAATGAGATACTACTTGATACTTATTAAAATGACTAAAATTTTTAAAAGACTGACAATGCTGAGTGTTGGTGAGGATATGGACCAGCTGCCAGTGGGGATATAAAAAAGGTCGCATCTACTTTGGAACACTGTTTGCCAGGTTTTTTTTATTAAGCTATACATACGCTAACCATATGACTCAGCATTCCATTCCTAGGTAATTGCCCAAGAAGACTGAAATATGTGACTAGATAAAGACTTGGACACAAACAGTCAGGCATCTTTATTCAGAATTGCCAAAAAATGAAAACAACTCAGTGTTCATCATCAGAGGAAGGGATAAACAAAATGTGATATATCTGTCCAATAAAATCCACAATACAAAGGAACGAACTATTGATAAACACAAAAGTGTGATAAATCTCAAAAGCATGCTGGATCAAAAAAAGGCAGACATGAAGGAGTACATGCTCGTATGAATCCATTTGTTTGAGATTCCAGAAAAAAACAAACTAATCTCACAGACCTGTACCCCTGAGAAAAATAATACATTATATGTTAATTAACTTTGTTTAAATTTTTAAAAAAGCAAACTAATCTAGAGAAAGCAAATCAATGGTTGTCTAGAGCCAGAAGTAGAGGAAATGGCTGACTACTAAGGAGCATCAGCAAATTTGGGGGGTTTGGGAATGTTCTGTAACTTGACTAATAGTGATGTCATGATATCTGTGTCAAAACTTACTGAATCATATACTATTTTAAATGAATGCAGTTAATTGTATGCAAGTTAAACTTCAATAAAGTTGATTTAAAAAAAAAAGAAGTACCTCCTCAAGTCATTGTCAGAAAATTGTGTACATAAATATGATTGTGCATACTTACAGACCATTCTATTGGGAAAATATCCAAAAGTACATTTGGCCTCTAGGTAAACAAGGCAATGTAAAATGTGAAATAATTCATGCAAAGTGTATTGGCTAAAGATTATAAAGACAAGTAGAATCAAAAGGGTTGAAAATCACAAGAAAAAGTGGAATCCTTTTAACTAACATGCATAAAAGAAATCAGAAATACCCTAAAAGAAATGATAAATTTGATTAGTCTCAAACACTGATGAAATCTAATACAAAAACCAAATAAGATAAAATCGCCAAAAAATTGAGGTGAGATAAAGAACAACTCTAAAAGTATTGAGTTAATACTAACATTCCTAAGTAGAAGAAATGAAAATCAGAGCAAGTATTTTATTTTTATCTGCTATTCCTCTGGTATGGTGACAGTATCTCTGACCTACTGGGTACTCTTATTCCTCTTCTCTATTCCCTCCAGGCAAATTTTGTTTCTTGCACCCCAAACAGGTTATGCCTAAGTTAAAAACAAAAAATAAAACAAAAAAACCCCTCATTCCCATCTGCCTCATATACGACCAAACTGTAAGCATCTTTGGTGCACTAACTCTTTTTATTTGGAAAAACATCTGAAACAGTGCCATGCATGTAAATTACTCAATAAGTACTTCTTATGGTATTAGTGTAGTTTAGGAGATTACAGCCCAAGGAAGAATGAATGTATTGATAACACCATTTAAACCTTCCAAATATACCTTGTTGGTAAATATGCTAAATGTGAAAGGGTATTTTGTTTTCCTCAAAAAAGTTGTGCAAGTAGAAATATTTATGGTCTTTATAGGTTATAAAAAATTTTAACAACCAACCACTCACACATTACTGAATTTTAAAGTGGAAAAAGCCAGGGATTTTTGCTGGAGGAAAAAAAAAAATGCATTAGTGTTTCACTGGTGTTTAGTGGAAGTGTGTTTTACTCCTTTTAAGATAAAGCTCCCAAAGGAAGGGTTTAAAAGGAGTTCCTGCATCTTTAACCTAAGAGGATGAAGACCTTGATATGAAGAAAGGACAAAGCTAAGATTGCAGGAGAGAGAAAAGAATTGAAAACAATCAATGTGTTGATGCCAGCTTAAAGAGGGTCACCGAAAGATCAGCTTTACCTGCATCTGTTCCTTAATTAAAAAGAGAAAGATGACAGTGTCCACTACTCATCACTATGGTAACATTTAAATATCAGGCCATTTAGACCAGCAGTCCACTCAAAAGCAAAGCCAAATGAATGTTTAAGTAAATCCATATCATATATAGGCTTATTAAAAAAAAATGCTTTGGTAGCTCTACAAAGTTTTAAAATCAAGTCGAGTGTTTATTTTCCTCAGGCATCTCATAAGTTAGAAATATGAAAGAAAACATGCTAATGAAGAAACACAATAGGATACAATATGTGTGAACAGGAGGGCTTTTAAAAGAGCTTTTGAACAGATTTCCATTGTTTCTCTGTACAAGTTGTATTACATTATCTTTGGCCTTTCACCATTTCTATGATCCAAGCTACATCCACCCTAATTGTCTGTGATTTTCATTGTTCACTTTGTTCCATTTTTATTCTGCAGAAATGTATTTCACTTACACTAATTATTGTTTGTGCATGTTTTTTTGTTAATTATAGATTTTCCATCCTTTTCTCTTCTTGCTTCCTATTTCCTCGTCCAATTCATGCATGGTTATTACTGTCATCAAAGAATGTTTATTGCTGAAAAAATGTGGTTTTCTTTTCAATAAATCAAGCAAAACTTGTAAAACTTCTCATTACCTGCATGATGCTATATGTTACTTATTGTGTGATGTCACACATACTGTGTCACTGACTTCTGTCAACAAGTTACCTTTTAGTTATTTATCCTATATGTAGTTTTCCAAAGTAAGAAAAAAAAATGTATAAAGTTTAAAATCACATTAATTATGGCCATTATAAACAAGGCATTTGTATTTACACAAATAGCATATGCATGTGCTTTATATTTTATACAGGTTTTTATAATATCAAAAAATTATTATCAAACATGACTTTTTGATATATACTGCATTTGTAAAATGCATTTTAGTTAACAGAATACTATCCTCTACCAGTGCTTAAATCCTTTACAAAGAAACAGCCTATTTGCCTACTTAAATGTTACTTTTCTCAGAGCAGTAGCAAGTTTCATGAGCCAGCAAGGTATTTTTCAAAATAAGGAAAGTAGTAACACTGTTTGCTTAGCAATATAATGTTCTATTGATACTGAGTTCATTACATGGTCATCATTAATGTTATTTTTACTCAAACATGGCAAAGCTCTTTGATCTAGCAATATTTTAAGTTTTCTCCACCTCACGGGGCATTTATCTCTACTCCCCTGGTCCTGTTTCCAATATTCTGAATAGTAGCATATTTGAAAACTGTAGGCTTAATATTATAATAACATTTTACTCAATCAAAATGAATCTTTATTTTGAAAGTTTTATTATATAGCTACTACAAATAGTTGCCTTAAACATCTTATTTTGATGGTATAGCTTTAAGCAGCATTTTTGTCATAAGTAATCAATTTTCATATCATCAATGTTCCTTATTCTTGCTTTAAAAAATATAACTAACTCCTGGCCACATATATAGCAGCACCAGGTTGCATTATGACTACTTTAAAATAGCTAGCCAATTTAAATGAAAGAACACAAAATAATTGGTAAAATTCTTTTCTTAGTGTTTTGAAAAACTACAAAAGCATCACTCCAACTTTTAAGATATTCATCTTTTTCTAATTTTAAAAAAATTATGCACCTTTACTGCTTTCTGCCTCATTAAGGATTTCTAAAAAAGCAATTTAATCACTGGGAGTTCCTTTATTTAAAATAGTAAAGACAGTCCCGATCTTGTGAAACACTTCTGAAAGTGAGAAACAAGTAGGGAAGTCTCACCCACAATCACCTGCTTCCTTATGCAAATCCTACAGCTAGCTGCTTCTCATATCCACTAGGGGGATCATTACACAGTAAAAATAGATTGGTCTCTTTATAGGTGTTTTCTTACTTTCTCACTTAATAGCACAAGTAAGGAAAATAGTTTTAAACAACAATAACAACAAAAAAGCACTTCAACAGACCTAATGATAAAATATTCTAATAATATTGGATGTTGAAAAATATTTGTTATTTTTAAAAGCTATTATTTTAAAACCCACATTTGCAAACTAAGCCTACAGTCCATGCCCTAGTTTCCAAAAAATTAAAGACAGAAGCAGAGCCCTTGGAGAACATATATCCACAAATTCAAATATGGTACAGCACAAATTTACTTTAATGCTAATCTCACTGAATTTTTTGTCTAATGATATGTTATTAGAATAAAGATGTTCGTATATTTGAAAAAAACCTTAGGAAAGTCATTGACTGCATCCATCTCGCCATAAGAGGTTTCATTCACCAGTGGTCCCTCAAAAGTTTTGGTCTATGGATTACTTAAACAAAAACATAAAACTGAATATTTTGTAAGTCAACTACCTCACCACATCCTCTTGCCAATACAAATAAAGTTTTCAAAAATTCATGACAAGCTTATGCTTGCTTTTTATGAAGCCCAAAGAGTTGCTATCATGTAACAAGACACTACAAAAGTCATGGAGAACTACAACAATTTGCCTTTACAGCCCAGCCGTAATCTAGATTGAGACCTTCTCTTATTCAGTGTTATATAGTCAACCTAGGTCCCATATCAAGTGGTCATTAATTATTTCATGAACAAATGGATGACTGACCTGGGAAGAAATACTGACAATCACTGACTTCCCTATGATTCCAATATAATGATATATGGTTCAGATAACCAGGGAAATGCTACATTCTCAATTATCTCCATAAAGAAGACATTTGTTAATGAGGATTAAGGTGGTATAGATTTAAAGAATCCTGAGGACCTGTTTCCCACATTTTATACTAAGTCAGAGTTTCTCGACCTCAGCATTAATGAAAGTTTCAGTTGGATAAATATTGTTGGAGACTGCATCCTAGGTCTCTACTTCCTAGATGCCAATAGATTTCCCCAGTTGTGAAGAGCAAAACTGTCTGCAGACACTGCCAAATGTCTGCTGGGGAGTAAAATCACACCCAGTTGAGAACATTGCACCAAGCAAATCACATTTCTGAACTTGAAATCACCAAGAGAGATCTGGGAAAGGCTTCATGGCATATTTTTAACATTAGATAACATCTATCAAAGGGCAAAGTTGACAGTTATCATCTATACTTGTGCTGCAAGGGAATAGAGAGTGTGTACAACACAGTCCGTGAGTGATGTGTTAGGCTAGTCAACCCTATTGGATTTTGAACTTACCAACTCTAACTAAATTACCAGAAATAAAAGTTGTATTCTAGTATCATTAATAATAGCATTGAAATATACTAATATGTCAGTTATTTTAAAATCTTACAGATCCATGCATATCATTGAGAAACAAATCTGTTATGTGTCTGGTTTTGCTAAAAATCAATGTTTATCGAATCCACATATTTTAAAGTTGAAAATTCCAATAATTTAGACTTATAGGCTGATTCTTATAACCATGATGTTCCTTATATGTAAACCTCTAATCAAGCGACTTATTTAAAAAAGCTTTTCTTGTTAAAAATCACAAAGCTGAAAAAAAAAACAAACACAATTAAACCTGGTTTAATTCTCCTTCATGTTAATTCTTCAAGTATGTGATGACTCATAGGAAGCCCTCTAAAGCTTTCCCTTTTCTTTAGTAATCACAACTTCAATCATTACTCATAAATTATTTTCCTTGATCTTTAATTATTTTAGGTTAATCCACTGTAGATATTTTCCACTCTCTATTCCTTCTTAATGGAACAATCTCTACTTGGTTCAGCTTTTGTAGAGTCTTCCCATCACCAAGAATAGTGAGATAGTAACAGTTGTGTATTTCTTTCTATGTATAAAGTAGTTAAGCTTATCAATCATCATAACAACCAACCAAACAGGGAACAAGGAACCTTTAGCAAAATAAACAAAACAAAACAAAACACCTCTGAACCCGTATTTACCATGGCTCAACTCCTAAAATGTGGGCAAATATTTCAAGATGTTTAAAAGGTTTTGCTATTGGAATGAATAATAACATCATCACCAATGACAGTCCACTGAAACAGAAAGATTTGATAATCATGAAGATCAAGGGTTTGGCCAACTATGGTCTGTATGCCATACTTAGCTTGTCATTTACTTTTGTAAATAAAGTTTTATTGGAACATAGCCACAGTAATTCATTTGTGAATTATCTATGGCTGCTTTTGTGCTATAATGGCAGAGTTAAGTAATTGCAACAGAGGCCATCTAGCCCTTGAAGCCTAAAATGTCTACTCCCTGACCCTTTACAGAAAAGGTTTGTTGGCTTCTGCTGGAAACTATCCAAGTAAGACTTCATCAAGTAGAGAACAAGAAGGTGAAATGTACTAGATTTATAATCACGTGCAAGGATACAGAATACTTTCTAGTACTTATCTCTGAATCACTACTTTATAATTTTTGTTTTTTTTTTTTTTAAAGATTTTATTTATTTATTCATGAAAGAGAGAGAGGCAGAGGCAGAGGGAGAAGCAGGCTCCCCGCAGAGCAGGGAGCCCGATGCGGGACTCGATCCCAGGACCCTGGGATCATGACCTGAGCTGAAGGCAGACACTTAACCGACTGAGCCACCCAGGCGTCCCTGAATCACTACTTTTAAAAAGCATCAATGGAAAGAATTTTGTTCAGAATTCCTTTTTTTTAATTTCAGTATTTGGAAGTTTATTCTCATGTTCCTTATAAAGACTGAAAGGCAAAGAAAGAAATGTAGTCCTATGATTTAGATCACTGTTTCTCAACCTTACCAGACCTAAGATACACTTTTATTTTTTTTAAGATTTTTTATTTATTTATTTGACAGAGAGAGAGACAGCGAGAGAGGGAACACAAGCAGGGGGAGTGGGAGAGGGAGAAGCAGGCTTCCCATGGAGCAGGGAGCCCTATGTGGGGCTCAATCCCAGGACCCTGGGATCATGACCTGAGCCGAAGGCAGACGCTTAATGGACTGAGCCACCCAGGCACCCCCTAAGATACACCTTTAAATAGAGATTTTTATTATCCCCTTACTACTCTGAAATGAAAGTAACATATAATGTAAATTACAGACACTAATTTCAACAAAAGTAATACAATGTCCTAGCTGTAACATAAAAAAGAAAGTAAAAAGCAAATAATATATAACAAAATACTATGTATTCAAAGATGTAAATGTTCAATGTATCTGTACTGGAAAATTGATCAAGTTAGACATTTGGAACATGTGGAATCACTAAAAATCCAGAAGTGAAAACAAAGATTTATACAATTGTGCTGTTATTTGGTAACTTATGTATCATAAGGTTAAGTGATATTGTGAAATGGTAAACACCCTTAGTAAAGTTCCAGAAAAATAAAATATAATCTTTCTTTGTTTTATCATTTTTGGTTGCATTTCTAAAAACATAAATGTATATTTAACTATATAAAAACACTTCATTTGGCACATAATATAAAGTTAGTCCTTTGGCTCAAATAATTATAAACAATATAAATTTTTAATTATTACACCATAATATTCAAGATTTCTGGTTTAGGATTGTGGACATGCTTCTCCAATCTCTCAGAGATACCATGAAGGTGCAATAATGAATTATAAAGAAATTAAAACACACACACATGCACATACCAGTGAAGAATCTGGGATGGAATGATCAGTGGATAAGAATTTTTGACATATTTCTGGACACTGAGAAAGTACTGGAGAAAGAAGGACTGATGAAATGGAACAGAGAAAACTGCAACCTGGAAGAGCCATGGAGACACTATAAATGAAAATGTAACTGAGTGCCTTGTTATTCTTCAGGAAGGTTCAGGACTTGGAAACTCTTGCCAACATGGAGGGCTAGAAGGAAATGTGAATGGAAAACATGACAATTAAGAGAATCAAATCCACTTCATCTCTGTGTGCATATCACCTGCATTTGGCAATATAAAAAATTCCCATGGGAAAAGAAGAAAGGAAGGAAGGAGGGAGGGAGGGAGAGAGGGAGGTAAAGAAAGAAGGAAGGATGGAAGGAAGGAAGAAAGGAAAGAAGGAAGGAGGGAGGGAGGGAAGGAAGGAGGGAAGGTAGGAAGGGAGAAAAAGGAAGGGTTTTTGCTAATGAGATTGAAAATCTTCTGAGAAAAGACCTCTCTGGTTTGAAAGATTGAGGAAATTTTAGAATTGTGGCCAGTTGTCTGACCCTCCCCCTAAGTGAGGCTTGCCAATCAACAAGTTCTGACCAAATGTACAGAGCTGAATCAATTTCTCCTCTTTACAATTTTATATGAGCAATCAAGAATCAGCAAACATTTGAGGAAAGTTTGCAGCACAAAAAGGAGTGACAAATTAAAAAAAGAAAAAAAAAGTTATAGGAGAAACAGATAAATCAGGGAAGGGGAATTTTAAAAAATAAATCTCAAGTTAAAATCTTCAGAGTGATTTGAAAAGATATTAAATTTATAAAATGATAAGATTCTATGAACAATAAAATATCAAAGGAGAAAGTGTACTTAAAAATTAAAAATAGGCTGAATTTTTTAATTCCAAGAAGGCTTAGATATTGAACTGAACAAAAATAAAAATGGAATGCATAAGAGAAAAGCTATGAAGGATCAATACAAAAAGTTTAATTTACAGAAAGAGAGAAAAGAGAAAGTGACAGAAATTAAAAGAGATTAATCCAATCTATTAAACATTATTCTTAATAAAAGGACACACAGTGGCCTAGTTTTAAAATTTAAAAATAAACAAATTATTGAATTTAAAAAACAAAGTAAAATATCAATTAAACTACTAATTTTGATATATATTCATGAAATTTTGAAAAACTGAAATGGTTATCAAATTGGAATTCTATGTCTCACTAAATTATTAAAATCAAGTGTTCAAGCAGCATAAAAACATTTCTAGACATAAGTCCCAGAAATTTTTGTTCTTATGAAAAGTTTCTTAGTATGTTACTTTAGGAGATACCCTGATAAGCTCCGCAGCAAGCCTTAAAAAAAAAAAAAAATGAGCATAGAAGTCAGAAGGAAAGTTCAGTAATTGTAGTCCCCAGGGAAAACAAAATAAAACAAAACCTTAATTGGTACAGATAGAATAAATGAAATGTCAGAGAGTTTGAAAAAAATGAAGATATAATAAAGGCAAATATTCCAAAGAAAGAAATAAGAAGAAAGGAAGGCAATTAGAAACTTCAACATGAAAAACAAAGAGCCACTCAAAAAGGACATATAATTGTAATTTGCCTATTAGACTGCATAGTTCTAACAAGGTAAATACTGTTTGCTGATCTTGAACTTTTAGAATCAACATATAGATAAATAATTGGACATTTAATTATGTTTTCAGAATATTATTACATTTTTAGAACAGAATGCAAATGCTATTATACTGACATTGTTAATCTAGAAGTTTATTTTTTATTTTTTTAAAGATTTTTTTATTTATTTGTCAGAGAGAGAGGAAGGAAGAGAGAGACAAAGAGCAAGTACAAGCAGAGGGAGTGGCACGCAGAGGGAGAAGTAGGCTCCCCGCCACATAGCAAGGAACCCAATGCGGGACTCGATCCCAGGACCCTGGGGTCCTGACCTGAGCCGAAGGCAGCCGCTTAAGACTGAGCCACTCAGGTGTCCCGATCTAGAAGTTTAGATGACAGAAATTGTGAAGGAGGAGGGTGGAAATGAAAATCAAAGAAAAGTATAGGAATGCTAATATTAAAATAGAACATTAAGAGATATAATCGATAGCGATATTAATTAAGGTGTAAGTAGATCCCCATTTTAAAAAGATAACCAACAAAGAGGTGGGGTGGGAAACCTCTATCAAAGTGTAAGAGAAAGAAAGGTGAGCGAATGTTATAAGTGAGCTGAATACTAAGCATAGGCTGCCTCAATGCCCAAATTTGATAAATCAAGAAACAGTGATATATGTATAGTATTTACAACAGAGACTGTCAACATACATTTGGCATGGACTTCACTGGCCAACTGGTGAAGCCTATGGAACTATTCTCAAAATATTATTTTAAGTGCATATAATAAAATATACAGAATTTGTAAAGGAAATATATTGAAATACAAAAATACTAAACAAATGTGTAATATAGCAATAGATATGTTTCTTTAATAATGCATTAAATAATATCTAATTTGGAAGTAGAAATGAGTGTAAACAATATTTCAAGGTCAATTTTGCAACAACTTCATGCCATATAAAAATATTTCCGAATTCTACCACTGCTAATGTTACACTACTGATGATACTACCGTGGATTGTTGCTTATGCTAAATTTCAATTTAGATGTAGCTTTTTTTTCCTCCTATCGAAGCACACAGACTTCCTGAATCCTATTCATCCACTCTAGGTTAAAAATTCCTGATTTCGGGGGCACCTGGGTGGCTTAGTCGGTTACACATCTGACTCTTGATCTCAGCTCAGGTCTTGATCTCACAGTGGATCTCATGGTTGTGAGTTCAAGCCCCACGCTGGGCTCCAGGCTGAGTGTGGAGCCCACTTAAAAAAAAAAAATCCTCATTTAGAAATATGCAGACAAAATCAAACTAAAATAAAACTGTTTGACCCTGGAAAATGCCATAGGGCATATGGATACAGGATTGCTGCTTTGTGTTGTTTGATTTTTTTAAATCGTATGTATATAAAATTTTGATAACATTTAAAACACTTTACTTAAAATTTAAAATGTACATAACATGTATTAATATATAATATATAATACATATTAATATGTAGCATAGTATTTATGTACATGTATGCATGTGTATACATATGTATATATGTGATATGATATAATATAATTATATCATAATATTGTATTTCTGGGCCCTATATATTTCAAAGCTGATTCAATTATAAAAATGAAAAATTCCTAGACCCTTACTTAGCTTGAAATCATTGGCACAGACGGTCCTCAGTGCCCCAAACACAGACAAAAAACTATCAAAGGTCATTAAACATCTTGATAATATCAATACAATTAGATGAGATTAGTCGACATGATCACGGATTTTTTTTTTAAACCCTAGGAAATCCCTATTTATCAGTAATTGTATTTATTCAATTGTAGGCAGGAAAAGTCATCTGCAGATGAAAGCAGACATTATAGTCTTGGTCAAACCTGAAAAAGCTTCTAGTAAAATAGAATCTAATTGACCTAACATTATTCCTTAATCAAGGCATCTACAATGGCAAGGCAAATAACATAACAGAAAAATATACCATACCAACATAGGGTTATTGTAAACAGGAATTTGGCAGATAATATGAGAACGACTTTAAATGACACAAATGTGTTCCTATTAATACTAGCAGTAACTGAGATTATGCATGTGAATGTTCTCTGTGGACTGAAGAAACAGGCGCTGGGTGACATTGAAGAGTTTTGGTCTCAGTTATGAGAATAGTAATAACATCTCTTTAGACATATCCCTTACCCTTTCTGGGTTTGTTTCCTCATGTGAAAAAAAAAAATTGAGGAATTATTTTGTAATGATATTTGGTCACATATGATTCTAAAAATTCCGAGTTTAATCTATGATTTAAATTTAAGTTGTAGTTTTCTTATTAACTTTAGAACTAAATGAGCATTTGGTTGTTAGAAAAACTTATTCCTTCAAAAACTAAGCGAGTAAGTATAATTTGGGGAAACTTCCTCTGGGTGTAATGCTCTGTATAACAAATCTAAAATTCCTTAACTTTCATAATGAACAAAAAATTAAATAGAGGTTTCCCATTTTATATAAAAATCTGCACATCTTTAGAACTATTCACCATCAAACATTGTGAAAAACCATTCAAAAACGAGAGGCAATATATTGAGTATATTATATACATGACTAACTGATTCACACTTAAGGTTACATATTACTCTACAAATTTTGTAAAATCAATGCAGATTTAAAAAAAATATCTCTGAAATTGGTAAGAATTTCACCTTAAATGTAATTATGTAAAACCAAAATTTATAGAGTACTTAACAATCTGCTTAACAATCTACTCCACTTAACAATCTACTCCACTCAGTTCATCCTACTTTTACCTAAAACAGGTAATAAGATATTGGAGAATATTAAAAATAAATATATTTCCTTTGATTACAAATGATTATTTCATTGAACTTAAAAGACCTACTTGCCTTTCATTTTAATGTATTATTAAAGAATAATAAACACAGAAAAAAGTGCACGTCATAGCATCCAGCTCAATATCTCTAACAACTTAATATATCTGTGAAATCCTGCACCCAGATCAAGAAATAAGACATTACCAGCACCCCAAAGGGTCCTCCCCTTGTATTCCCTTCTCATTACTAATATCCCCAGGGTAACAACAATTCTTGCATTATAAACAGCATAGGTCGGCTTATCAATTATAGTACTTCATGTAAGTGGAACCATATAGTATATATACTATTTTGGGTTTGACTCATATGGTCAGTATTATGTTTGTGAAATTCATATATAGTCGTGTGCAGATGTAGATCATATATTTTCATTACTGTATAGTTTTTCATTTTAAGAATAAACAACACTTTATGCATTTGGTATTTGTTGTGTATTTGGGTAGCTTCTTGATTATGAACAGTGCTACTCTGAATATTCTAATACATATCTTTTGGTGAATATATATATGCATATCTGCTGGATACATACTCGGAAGTGGAAACAGAGTTACAGGTATTCATTTAGATGTTCAAGTTTAGTAGATATGGCACAACAGTTTCTTAAGTGGTTATGCCAATTTACATTCTCACCAGCAGTATATCAGAGCTCCAGTTTCTCCATATCCTCACCAACAATTTTTTTTTCTGTTTAAATGGCCTATTGTTTTTAATTCAGTAAATATTCATTGAGTACTTACTAAATGTTAGACACTTTACAATGGCTACTTTTCTAAATATTGTAAGTGATAAAGATCTAGAGAGCAAAAATTATTCTATTATCCAAAATACATGTTCAAACTACAATTTCAAAACTGCCCAACTCTGCATCATCTAACTAAAAAAAAAAAAAAAAAAGCAAAATTGATTTTATTTGGAGCAAGAAAAGGAACTATGACAAGGCCTTCAAAAATAGAGGGTTCAATATCTCTTATCCTAGGTAATATCATAAAGTCTACCTACCTATTAGTCACCTTAAGACTAAATAAAGAGACCATATATTTAATTGAGAGCAAGAGAGATGCAATATAGCTATAAGTTTCCCTGGTGGCAGAACACTTACATGGATGCTTTTTTGAGGTTGTGCTCTCCAGTTTCCCAGGGTCCCCATTATCCCCAATTATCCCCAACATGAGATCTGGTCCCAGAAGAGAACTGAGCACCAACTAGGCAAATTTGGCGATAGCTGAATTCTTACCTTGGGCCCAATTAACTTATTGCTTTACCTTCCTTAGTCTGGGTTTAAATGCTTACAAAACAATTTTGTGGCATCAGCATTTCATAACAAGCTATCAGGGGCTTAGAAAATGGCTCCAGATAATATAATTTTTTTTAAAGATTTTATTTATTTATTTGTCAGAGAGAGAGAACACAAGCAGGCGGGGTGGCAGGCAGAGGGAGAAGCAGGCTCCCTGCTGAGCAAGGAGCCTGATGTGGGGCTCGATCCCAGGACCCTGGGATCTTGACATGAGCTGAAGGCAGATGCTTAACCAACTGAGCCACCCAGGTGCCCCGATAATATAAATTTTTTTGTGACTGCTGACAATAACCACAGATCCATGAATACATCAAAACATAGGGAAAGACTTGAAGTATAGGTCAAGCAGGACACTGGAGTTGGGGTTCTGGGTATCTCCCCTCAGAGAGAAGTTTCTTCACTTTTAAGAGTCACAAAATTCTAAACTGCTCAACAGTGGGTCAGAAGTACCTGTACAAGATCAATGTCTAGTTCATTAAGAAGAGGAAGGTTGTGATTCAAGATGAACTGCCATCACAGTTTAAGCATATTATCACTCCAAGAACAGCAGTCCCTTCATAGAAGGTTATATGTCCCTTTCGATATTTTGCCCACAAGACAATAGTGAACAACAAGATCAGAATATTTAAAGGTAATCTATATCCTAAAAATACACCAGAATAGGAGAAATAAGATATTAGGCTATTCCGTAAAATGAATGTCACTCTACTAGATATTTAGCTTACATTATAAGGCATTATATTATTATATTATTATTATTATATTATTTTTCCCCCTGGAATAGCTCAGTGACCTAAACTATCATATCCTTGTTTTGTTCCCATTTCTTTCCTGAAAAATATGGAAAAGAAAGTTTCTTAGAGGCAATTTCTGTAAGTGAATTAGAGGTCAGCAGAACATAACTCCACACAAAAAGCGGTTGAAGGGCACAATGTGATGTTAACTTGAACTAATGTGATGCTTACTTAAGGAGCTGAGAAACTGCTGTTGGGCTGTGAAGCCATTAGAGGCAAGTTCAATGTCAAGCAAGGTGAGAGGTTAAGCAGAAATCTCACCAACAAAAGCCGAGATCTGACCAGCAAGTTTTCATCAAAATCATTACAGAAAAGAGAGCAGAGAGGTCACGACAAGCTCTTCCACTGACCATGCACCTCATCCGGCCTCCCTCAGGCATGTGGACAACTGCATACCCTTCCAGGCATCATCTGCAGAGCAACTTCCTCAGTGTCCGTTTCTTCTGATCCTCTAGCGTCCTGAGGGACGTTTCCTTTGTTTCTTCGTTGAAAAGAAGTACATGCATGGAAAAGCCTCTATCCACCAGTGCCGATTAAAGTAAATAAATAATTCAAAATAGCAGATAATACCACGAAATGTGTCATGATATCTCTGAAATAGATATAATTAGAAAACTTTTTCTTTCCTTTTTAAATTCCCTGAATTACATGGATTATACATACTAACTGGTGGCATAAAAGGTCCTTCTCTAAGGTATTTACAGGCAAGTTTTCATGGAAAAGCAACTTCAACTTAGGCCTCCCACAAACCCCTACCCTTCCTTAAAGCTTACTCACAGGCCATTTTTTTTTATCACCCAACCATCAAATAATTGGCTAATTTATCTAAGAACATTATAAGGAAATTGCATATGCTGTAGGAAGTTATGGAGTATATCTCAAAAGCAATATAAATTACAATAAGATATACACCTTTCTTCTTATTCCTTGTACCAACATTAGATTCAATCAGGAGTTGACTATAAATCATTTTGGCATAAATATCAGGTGCATTCCACACACAGAGAAATAGTTACGATTGCATGTACCAAAACAAACTGCGTATCATTTCTGACACGGACAATATGAAGATTTTTTTCTAAAATAACCTCACCCCACTGAGGACCAGGGTTGAGCAGCTGGTCCTCCCAACTGGGTAAACAACCCTGTCCCCTCCCATTCACCCAATGTCCCTCCAGAAGCTGCATGTTAAGTTCAAGAGTCTCACCTTTGCCCAAAAGAATAGTACCAACCTTCTTGTGATAAAAAATTGATACACAATTACATTGATTTTAAAAATGCAATCAAATGGCTGGTAAAATATTTGTGTGAAGCTTCATTTTTAAAAGAAATCTAGAATAGTAATAGACTCATGTTGAATACTATATGCTATTTTTTAAATTTAATTTTTGACAAAAGTATCTCTAGCCTCCCCTGGTCTCCCCTGCTGTCCCGATCTACTTTGTACTTGTGCTTCTCCGCCCACATAATAATCTTTCATAATGTGTCTGCTCAGCAGCAAACCATTCTTATTGGCTAATGCAGATTTTAAAGTAAGTAGAAAAATTTTGCTTTGTACCTACTGCCCAGAAATTACTTGGAAACCAGAATCACAGAATGCATACAACAGGTCTGTTCTAACAATAGCCCTAGGACATCAGGAGTCTGGCTTTTCCTGACAAAACCATCCACTGATTAGTTAACAGAAGAAGGTGAAAGTCAAAACTCCCGAGACACTTCAGTAATTCCTCCGGCAAAAAGAATAATCTGAGAGTGCAGGCCTCACTGAAAATAGCATATATTAAAATCACTTTTCGTTATGCAAATATTCTTCTATAAATCACTTGTGGAATATTATAGAAAAAAAAAGAGAGAAAAGAAATGGATTTTGGATGGTTCCCCGGGACTGCAGCATAACACAAATTTGGTCTTACTCAGAGAAGAATTAGGGTCCAGTGAGCTACATTCACCAATGGTCTCCATTGGAGACTAATGGACTAATTGGAATAAAATATTTCTCAAAGATGGCCACTATCTTTTCTAAGTCTAAAAGGGGTTATTCAGCCTTTATTATAATTTAGTCATTCAGCATATAAGAAATGAAGAATAACCATAAATACACGATGGTAGTATTTGGGACACATATTCAGATATACTCGTATGTGTAAAACAGGGTTTTGTTTTCCTCCACATTCCATTCTGAATAATGCAGTGATATCATAGATTTCCTCAAACTCTAAGCACAAAGAGAATCTCTGTGAAAGTAAGATGAGAGACATTTTCTGATGATTATAAATATAGCTAACTTTTCTAAGAGAGAGAATAATGAATTACATTAAAATTAGATTGACTTTTAATTCTGGGTCAAAAATATATAAAAACGCTTATTTTTAATGCAAACACAATTCCCCATTGTAAAATTTCTATGAATTTATTATACAGGTCAAACTTTCCTAAAGGAGGAATCTCAGAGCAATTCCACAAGGGACATAAAGAGTTTGAAGACATCAACAGAGGCACCATCAGGAAACACCAGTGACGTACTTATTCCTCAGTACCTTTCTTCTCCCCCATCTCTTTTTCCCTGAATCCCAATCACTTCCACTTTGAAACGCCTTTTCCTTCCCCTTTTTTCCCTTTCCCTCAGGAATAGTGCAAGGTACAAAACATTTATCCAGTCATTCAGCAAATAGTTATTGAGCACCTACGAAATCTGTAGCAACATAACTCTATCACATGTGATCTAATGTCATGCCTCCCAATCATTGCAGGCAACTCTCTGCCCTTCTGGCTTCCCAACTCTCTTTGACCATGATCCCTAAGAAGTAATAAAAAGAAAACTCAGGGAACATTTTTAAATTGTCTCTGTGTAGTCTAATAGAAGTGTTGAGGTTGAAATAATATTCATTTTCAATATATATACTTAACCTCCTCCACCCTTCCTTCAGCATTTAAACAAACTCAAGTCTCTTTCAGCTTAAAAACATAAAATCAAAAAGAAAAAAAAAAACCTTTCACTAGACATCACTTTACTTCCAAAGAGAGATAGGTCTGGAACTTTCTTTTTTTTGACATTCCCTCACTTTTTACTCTCTTTCCCACTCACACCATCTTGGTTTCTGCACTGCCATTCTTCCAAGACTGCTGGTACTAGATCTCCTGTGACCAACACACTGCTGAATGCAAGAGGTACTTTGAGATCCACACATTGCTTGACATCTCAGGAGTACTTCAACTAGGATGGCCATTTCCTTCCTTGTCCACTCCCTAGGCTTTCAGGACACCCCACTTTACAGGTGTTCTTCCTGTCTTTCAAACTTCTTTCCAAACCCCTTTTCCTCCTCAGCCCTCATCTTAAATGTTGGAGTTCCTCAGAGCTGTGTTCCAGGCCCTCTCTGGATTCACTATACAATCACACCCATTCCCATATTTTAAATCCCTGCCTACATACCAATGCCTTCAAAATCTGTATCTCCTTCCTGGACCCTTATAACCCACTTCAAAGCCCACTTACGCATATATCTACTTGACATCTCCAGTGGAGGCCTCTCAGAAGATACAAAATCAATGTGTTCAAAACTGCACTCATTCATTTGGGTTGCCCCTTCCAGCACTCCTTATTTCAGTAAGGGTGCCACAGAGCACC
The DNA here is from genome assembly GCF_002201575.2 of Neomonachus schauinslandi. NCBI lineage: Eukaryota > Metazoa > Chordata > Mammalia > Carnivora > Phocidae > Neomonachus > Neomonachus schauinslandi. The sequence goes on along the minus strand of NC_058407.1, from coordinate 81,770,776 downwards.
CTGCTGCTCAAGGGGGAAAAAACAAAACAAAACAGGTAATCATCCTTATTCCTCTTCTCACTTCACCTCTCCCCCACCTAACTAACAAATCACTACATCCATGAGTAGAGACCTAGCAGAGTCTCCATGACTTAGGCTTTACTCAGGCCCTTCTCTGCATGGCCACAACCACCATCCCATTCAGCTCAGCAGCATCTTTTGTTTGGACTGATGAAAGAGGCTACAGAAATACTTTTTTAAAAAGATTTTAAGAGAGAGAGAGCTAGAGAAAGCATGAGCAGGGGAGAGAGGCAGATGAAGGGGGAGAGGCAGGCTTCCCCGCTGAGCAGGGAGCCCAATGCAGAGCTCAATCTCAGGACCCTGGGATCCCGACCTGAGCCAAAGGCAGACACTTAACCGACTGAGCCACCCAGAAGTACTTTATCCTGTTATTCTCCGGCTGAAAGTTCCTTGGCTTCCCTCTGCCAAAATCTTACACCTGTGTAGAGGACCCTTCATAATCTAGCTGTGCATAGCCGTCCACCTTGTCATTCAGCACCCCTCGATCCCCTTCTCTTTGGTGTGCAGCATACTGCTCTCTCTGGCATCATTGCCCATGATGGGTTGACTCACCTCACCATTCACCTTCACACAAACTGCTCTCTATGTGCTCCTTCCTTTCCTCACACTCTTCATTTAACCGTATCTTGCTTCAGATCTAATCTTAGGTTTCTCAGCCTTCCTTGAAGCTTTAAAGTGGTTGCATGCTTACATGAAGTATCATATGATTGGTATATATTACAAATGGTTTTAACATGAGATTGTACATTATAAGTAAATATATTTTCAAATGAAGGCCAAATACAATAAATAAGTTGGTTATCTAGTTTAGCTCATCATTTTATTAGGGCCATCAGGTCACTGCCATGGTACTTCTAAATTTCTCTATTCTCAGATTCATTTATAAATAGCAACTTGGAGGTAGAGGCTGAGAAATTTCCTAAGCTTCTCCTCCATACTTCCACTGTCCTTCCTGCTGCCAGAGTGTAGAGATGAAAGTAGAGACCCCATCTTTACATTACAGCCTTGGCAGAGCATTTACATTCCCGAGTCTCCTCACTGCCCTCCCCCAATAAGACAACAACACCTCATGAGTAAGACACCTGCCCCCACCCTACCTCCCACATCACCAGACTCTAACTTGGGAAGCTTGGCCCCAAGTGACCATGTTGCAGGACATTGTCTAGCTGGGTCTAATTTTTATATTAGTTGCTTCCTGTTGCCCTCAGATTGGCCCACAATCCCCATGGCTGTGCACCATTTTCCTTAGGGAAATGAGATCCATTCTGGCAGACATCTAGTACAATCTGCTGGGATTTGGTGAAATGCTTTATGATGGATAATTTTTACCCTTTGAATCACATTTTTATTCTTCTATAAACATCCAGCCAGCCTTGGTTAACTTCTCTGGAGGTTTTTTTTGTTTGTTTTTTTGTCCCTCCTCTTGATGGAACTTTCTTTCTCTTTTTAGCAGTGTTTGCTATGGCTATTATTGGTGTTTTTTGCTATTATTTTATTATCACATAAGAGAATATTTTTAATTATCACATAGATGAATTTTTAATGAGATTAGTAAATTCATTCTGTTAGTCATTTGATAAGTATTTCCTGAGCAAAGATTTTTGTGCCAACCACTGTGCTAAATATTAACAGTACACTGTGAAGAAACAGGCATTGATCTTTACTCTTCTCTCATGAAGCTGACAATATAACGGTGAAGATAGGCAATAAATAAGTAAGCACAATGACATAAAATTTGCTTCATTGTTGTAAGTGTATGAAAGAAACATGGTGAAAAGCTAGGGAAAAAAGGGCAGGATGCTATTGAAATAGGATAGCAAGGAAGAACTCTCTAAACGTGACATTTTAGCAGAGGCCTAAAGGATGAGAAGACACCATACATGGGGGTGGGGATGGGGAAAGGGAGAGTTCTACACAGCAGGAACAGTGTCTGCAAAGGCCCTGATATGGGGACAGCCTTTGTACATGTTCCCCAAACTGAATGGTCATGTGTTGTAAACTTCATAAATGAGAGGTTAGTGGCTCAAGTTGAAGTTAAAAGAGGTAAGCAGAAGCCATATTTTGCAGGACCTTATTGGCCAAGGCAAAGAATTTGGATTTAATTCCAGTAACAATGAGAAGCCATTGGAGGGCTTCAGACAGGGGAATACTATGGTATGATTATAATATGACCTGACTTATATTTTTAAGGGGTCCCTTGGACTGCTGTTGAGGAACAGATTTGTGAAAGAGCAGTGAGCTAGGAAGCAGAGTGACCAGGTGGGAAACTATTGCTAGAATTCAGAAGAAAAACGGTGAAATAGGAAGGCAGCAATGGAGAGAGAACAGAGTGGAGAGCTTCCATATTTCTTTCAGATACAATCTGCAAATAGAAACATTGGGATTTGCCTAAAGATTTAAATGCAATTATGCATATTTACAAGAACATCTGACTACTATTAATCTATACAAACATTCAGTCATGACTTAACTTCACATTGTGATTATAATGGTTATAATCAGTTGGATGGATTATACTAATTTAAAGCAAAGAATAATTTAGAGAAAATATTGAAAACACATCCATAATGAAGGTTCTTTTGAAGGAATGTTAAACACCTTTTCAGTTGAATAACCCCTTTTAGTCATTAGCAAGCATATTAAGAGCTTTAGTCTATATCTGTTAAAAACAAGTTCAGTACAATAGAAATATCATTTTTGTCATGACTAATGTACTTCTAATTTTTTTAATGGGATGCCGTAGACTTTGTTAACTAAACATTTCATTGGCCCAGCATGCTATCCTATTCCTCGTCTGATAAAAACATCCCCCCTTCTTTGAGGGTATTCATCTCCTATCCTTGTGGTTTGAGTGTGCACAGGGCACAAAAAATTGTACAGGGATGGGTATGTATCCAAATCAAGCATTCTCTGGATTTTTTTTTTTTTTTGAATTTCACATAGAGGATGGCTCTTCCTTCTCGATGGAGAACTGCAACTGTCACTGTGGGAGAAGCCTGAGGTCAGCCTGAGTCCTAGTAACAAATTAAGGCAGAATAAGCTAAAAGATAATAGAAAAGAAGTAGAGCAAAACAGAGATTCTAAAATCAAGCTAGTTTAAGTTAGTCTAAGTTGAGTTTCTTTCACTACAACTGAAAGAGTCCTAACTTATAGGAAAGGATATAAATTTAATAAAGAGAATCCAAAAGATACTGGGTGAAAAATTTTAAATGTTAGAGTCAGAGTTTAAAAAGGTTGAAAAGGTAACAGCAGAGTTTTAGGTTTTTGTTTATTCGTTTTATTTTGTTTTAGAGCAGAATTCTATATATTTATTTTTACATCATTCTAAAAGGCCCATGGTAAAAATTCCCAAAAAAATGGCTATGTGTGTTTACGTGTATGCATGCATGTGTGCGTGTGTGTGTGTGTGTGTTTAAGACTGCATATGTACAGCATATATCTGGAAGGCTTCTCAAGAAACTGTGAATAGTGCTTGCCTCTGGGAGAGGCAAGAAAACAAAGGGATAGGAGTGAGAGAGAAAATCATGGGATGTGTTAGAAATATAACCTAGGAACAAAGAAGTCAGATCTGAAATAGAGTATTTGAAAGCAGTGGTGTGAAAAAATGTATAACTGATACATTCAGATGCTTCAATAAAATGACTACATAAATGATTATTGAAGAAAACTGCCAGTCTAGGGTAAAAATGTGCGTGGCCACTATGTCTCTGAAAGTTTTAGCTTTAATGAGAAGATAGACATTGGGAGAGAGAACATGAAAGGCTAAGACCAACCTGCTTATCTGAATAAAAGAGAGGGCAGATGGTAAAAAACCATGTTCTTATAAAAATCATGTTCTAATTAATCTGAATCTGTTCCAATCTGCTGGACTTCAGAATTTAAAAATTTTAACTTACTCATATATGCATATTTCATTTCAATTGATGAAGTTTAATTAAAGATGGCCTGTTGGGAAGGGCAGCAAAAAAAAAAAAGTATGTATTTTCCTAGACCAATAAGTATGTTGTGTGTGTGTGTTTGTGTGTGTGTGTGTATATATATATATATATATATTAAGATTTTATTTATTTATTTGACAGAGAGACACAGCAAGAGAGGGAACACAAGCAGGGAAAGTGGGAGAGGGAGAAGCAGGCTGCCCCCTGAGCAGGGAGCCTGATGCGGGGCTTGATCCCAGGACCCTGGGATCATGACCTGAGCCGAAGGCAGATGCTTAACGACTGAGCCACCCAGGAGCCCCAACCAATGAGTATATTAATAGGGGTGACAGAAAAGTAAAAAAGAGAAAGTGAGCTCAGCACACTTCCTGGATCCTCAAGGAGAACAGGAAGGAGGCAGGGGCTGCAGTTGTCTTAGGAACCCACAACGCTGACCAGTGCTGTCTCCTTGCTTTTGGCTGACCCCTTTCTTGTAGACATTTCTCTTCTTCCTCTACATACTCTGTGGGGGCAAATGTGCTCAACTCCTGGCTTTCTTCAACTAGTACCTATACCTCAAAGACAACCAAATGTATGCCGAATATATGTATTATATTCAACTCTCATTCCAAATGCCAGCTCCATATTTTTCCCACTCTCTAGGTGTCCCAAACCACTAACATCTAACACATCCACAAGTGACTCATTGTTTTTCATTCCTCAAACCTATACCTCCTTCTGATTCCCAGTTAAATTATTACCATTCACCTAATTATCTAAACTAGGAATCTCCAAATTGTGCTCAAAAATCCATCATTCAAGATTCAACTCCAATGATATTGTCTCTGAAAACTTTTATCAACCTCCTCAGAGTTATTAACCTTTCTGGGTACATCTGTAGTATTTTTTAAATGTCTTTATTACAGCATTTATAACACCGTGTTGCATGGTTTTATTTGTGTGACATTCTTTGACATTACACTGGGAGTTTCTAGAGGGCAAGAGAGCTATCTGATGCATTTTCCAAGACCCAGAATCTAGTGCTATATTTACCATATAAGTAAAAGCTTAGTTATTGTTCATTGAATTTATTTATACCACTTGATTCCATTTCACAAGTAAGAGTAATCCATTTTATATTGAAATGCATTACTAAACTAACATTTTAAATACACAGCATTAACTTTACATATATTTATAATCTCACTGTAAGAATACACAGAAGATGAAAATGTACAACAGAAGTGAATATCAGGTGGATGATTTTAGATCTGCAGCTGCTATTATTTATACTTTAAGAGTTATGAAGTATGTGAGTAATGGTGTATAGTATAAATTCATGTGATTGCCATGTGTAGGATATGTGAGAAAAAGAGAGGGAGAGGGAGTGGTACACATCTGTGTTATTAAAACTGTGTCTATGTTTAAAATGAGTATTTTCAGACTTAACAGGATCACTGGGTACAAAACCAATACCTCCACATTTGTCTACACTGAACTAGATTCTCAGCATTTTTTCTTTATTTTTTCCCCCTCTTATGTCAGAAGCTAATTCAGATTCACTCAAGTCCTAAAGGACTCAGGGAGCATGACCACATTTTGTTATCATTTTGTTAATAATTTAAAGAAGCTTGTTTGCTCTACCATCCTGTCGGGTTCCCCTTCCTAGCTCTCCCCAACACCCAAAGCTAGGGAAACAAAAAGTTCAATTCAGTTATATTCAACAAACATGTACGGATCACACATATCCTGAAGCATTCTGCTATGGGCCAGGATGCGGACATGGTAGATTCGGACAACACCCATTCCCAAATAGCTTTCAACGAAGCAAAGTTAAAAGTTCATAATAAAATGTTTAAACTTTCTAATCTTACCATGTGTACCCAGTGTGCAATCCAGTCAGTAAATCGTCGGCCACAGAGCAAAGTTTTCCAACAGGATGACTAACTTGTTTTTATTTATTTTTTAATGTTTGATATCTTTTACAAAAACAAAAATTTTCTTATGTTAGAGAAATAATTATATGCATGATTAATTTTTTTTGTCTTTCATGTCCTGCTCTGGAAGTTAATACCAGAATAATAAATGTCCATTAGTGCTCATGTGAAGTGAAAAACAAGGAAAAGACAAGGGGGGAGGGCTCTTATGTTACCCAGGAGGAAACTGCATCAGGAATATTTATATACATGGGCTGGAATTTTAAGAATCAGCCCTAGGAAGACAAATTTATGCAAAAGTTATATACTGTGACGTGACTGCCACAATAAGCTTAGTTAATATCCATTATCACACATACTTCCAGTTTTGTTTTTTTTTTCTTATGATGAGAACTTTTAAGATTCACTTTCTTGGTAACTTTCAAATACACAATACAGTATTGTTAACTATACTCATAAGAAATTGTATAAGTTATATAAGAAATCATTCTTTAAGTGAGCATTTTAAAATGCTCTCAATGTAAAAATCAACTCCAAATATTTTAATTCGTTTTAAAATCAAACAAGCAAAATCACAGCCAAATGATGATGGGAAAGGTTATAGAACTCATGGGCTGAATTTTAAATCCTGACATTCCTAAAAATAGGATCAGACACTCTACAGGAGAGGACAGGAAGAAAGGAAAGGACAGACTGTGTCTTTACATGTGCACCTGTCCTGCATCTCCCTGGAAAGCTCGTCCAAGCCCAGAGAAGACTGCCCACAGTACTCTAAGTCCACCACGTTAGGAGACTGGAATCCCTGTCGCTGAAAAATAAAATCTACCTAACAAGTGCGATACTAGCAGACAAGATGATATGCTCTCTGATTGTACAAATTCTAATACCTCTCTAATATTTCCAATACCGCAATAAAAATAAAAATAGAAAACACTGACTGGCATCCCGGCTTCCCGCTCTGCTTTAATAAGAATCAAATGCAGAAATGCAGAAAGTTATTGAGGAGATTCTGGGTCTTGCTACCGTGAGCAAGTAGATCACTCAGGAATGTGTCACTCCCTGGAGAAAGAGTCGCACGCACAGCTTTAAAAAGTCACGAAGGAAAGTCCGGAGTAGTTCCCCTTCACCCAGGGTAATTGTTCTATGAACGAAGCTACCTGCCCTGGCGTCTTTCCTCGATGTCAAAATCATCGGGAACATCCTCTGCATTTAAGAAAGATAAAGAAGAGATGACTGTGGTGTGAAATCAAGGGGAGTGAGGACTGCCTTCCCCTTTTAAGAGCAGCATCAATTAAACCCAGGGGAGGCGGGTACAGTTTACTAGTTAATTAGTCCAGGGATGAGGTTCTTTCATGTGTAATTCAGAACAGGAACACCTGGTGTGCGGTTCTTCAAAGCACAAGGGCGGGGGGCAGGGAAGCCAAACAATGCAGGAGAGGTCACACCAGAAAGCAAGAGCACAGGAACAAAAACTGTTTCTCTCTGACCTTCACCCTGCTGTAAATAAAATGAGATTCCTGAGGGTCCCTCCCTCATCAGTCCGGGGAGAACAAACAGCTTCTGGCCCACTTGGGGAGTTCTAAAAAGACATGGTGTTAACTAATTGTTTTATAACCCAATTAAAAAGAAAACAGAGAGCCAGAGAAATGCAAATAGGGATATAATGATTATAATCACATTCTGATATATAGCACACACCAAAACTATTGGCATGCTCTTTCTCTGTTGTGTGACCAGGGCTGCCCATGGAACGTTCAACAAAATTAGGAAGGGACGCTTCTACTAGAGGACAAATTACCTTGTTCTGTTGAATCCGAAATTGAGCAGTTTGCTAATGGAACACCTCTCATTGTGAATTCTAAAATGGTGAGGTCATTTTTTTTTTTAAATTGTTGCTTCTAAACCTTCTGGTTGTAGACAGGTTGATAAATGCAGGTGAAGAAACATTAATGTTTAAATTGAGCCAAATAATACATGATTTCAGCTGTGGTGTCCCTTTAAAGAAAAAATAATAAATTTTTAGGGTTTTTATTAGTGGGTTCATTCAGAAGGAATGAGAGAAAGTATCCTGGAATGGATGGAATCTGGTACCTTTTAAAAACCTCCGCCATGAGAAGTTCTACAACAGAGAACACAGTGTCTGAAGATACCATGAAAAAAGGCTGACATAAAGAGTTTTAACCTAATTTTAAAGATTGCAGGTTCAGAAGAAAATGGCTTAACAATTTCTAGCTTTGGTTATACTTGTTTCTGCTCTAGGGAAAACTTTAATAAAAGCAGTTTCACACCCCACTTTGTGTGTGTGTGGGGGGGGGGCGAATATGTGTTTATTTTCTACACTCACACAAACACACTTACAAAACCAGGCTTCCGATCCATCAAATCAAAGACATTTGAGAGACAGGGAAGTGGACAAGAAAGTGAAGAAATTGTAAAAATGTTCTTAGCACATGTCTGCAGCTCTGTATCTACACTACGAATGAACAATTAGCCAGAGACAGGAGAGTTGAATAAAAACACAGAATTATCTGGTGGCTCAAGGAAAAGAAAGTCACTAAAAGGGATAGTAAAAATAAGTGTAGACAATTGACTTGTGACTTACATGAGTATAAGGATTCTCTTTTAAACTACTGAGCGCATGGAAAATAATGTCTTCCCAACTACTCAAAATTATTAGTTTCAGGTTCTAGCTATTTAAGTAATAATCCAGAAAAAGAAAAGTATCTCTCCTCCATATTTTTTTTAAATTCACTAATTTATTGGTTAAGGGTCAAAATCTGTCCTGGAAAGAAAGAGTGAAAATTGGCTTAGATTGAGAAGAAAAAAAAAGCAGTCTTGTCATGAGTCAGGCTAGGAGGATAGACACAGAAAAAGCCAAATACTAAAAACAGAAAACACTGTTTCTTCCAAGGCCATGCAGCCATTGCAAAATGTCAAAAGGACCCCCTCATTTTTATCAATGTCACTCCAGGCCCACTTTGTTAGTTTTATTTCTCATCAGTAACACTCAATTACTGCTAAACTGCACCAGTCTAAACTATAATGGCATCCAATCTCTAGTTAATTCCCACTTCTAATCCTACCTCAGAAACAGCAACCAATCCAAAACTGACCCCTCTGTCTCTTAGAATCTCCTCAAAATTCCCAACCTCAAAATTTGTTCTCTCCTAGCTCTTGTCAGGGGATTTCCCTGGTTCTTTGGCATCCCCCTCCTCACTACAAGTCAGTAAGTATGATCTCGTCAAACTACAGGCTTGTTCCTGGTGGTTTTGGTTGATTAGGCTTTTACACATTCAGTTAGCAATCACTGAGGATCCACGAAATGAAGGGACTGGTGTTCTAGGAAAGATAAATGAAAATAAGTAGAGTATCCCTTGCTTTTCTGAGGTCCTGCTATGTTGGAGACATAAGACAGATATATAAGTAATGGAAATAAATACCACATATAATAATTGCAACCAGATAGGTATGAACAAAGTATTCTGGATGGTCACAGGACAGAAGGATGGCTGTCAGGATGGGACCTGAGGAATCTTACAGGGAAAGTAGCATATGGCCTAGATAATAAAAGAGATTTCATTGAGGTCTGGGGGCAGGCAGTCCAAGTAGAAGGGAAAGCAAGAAACTCATGTAGAGACTGGGAAGACCAGTGTGTTCAGGGAATGACAGCTGACTTCAGTTAGAACACAAAGTATGCACGTGAAATTACTGGAAGTCAGCCTGAAATCTGAGACTAAAAGAGATGTGTTGGTAGATAATACCAAACCACTAAAGGTTTCTGAACAAAGCAGTAGCTCCATGAGAGGTATACTTTGCAATGATTCGCCCTATAATGTTATGAGACACTGGAAAGTATTACAGAAAAAAGTATGCATTGTTAAAACAGTCAGGCAGACACTTTTTTTTTCCCGAGGGGATTAGGAAATAGGACAAGAATCTACAATGGTACAATGGGGTTTTGCAGGAGGGGAGAGAGATTGGGCTTAACTCTGAATCCAAAAAGGAGAAGTGGGAATTTATAGCCAAGGAGCAGAGTGCGTGCGGGTCAGTGGGTGAAAAATTAGTATGAGGAAATGTCAGGAGTAAGGAGAGATTTCTGGCTAAGCCAACCTAACAGGATACTTGCTGAAGGCAGGTTGGCGTGATCAGACATCACCTGAAGGGTGGCAGAAGATGAAGAGCCTCGGCAGATATCGGGCGGGGAGGGGGCGATCAGATACTGAGGAAGGGGGATTCTGGCTCAACTAACTTACCAAGATTCTTGCTAAAACTGGGTAATTCAGAGGTAAACATGGAAGCCCAAAAGTGCAGTTGAGAAGAGAGGAGCTTGACTACAGTTTGGTCAAGGAGAGGAGCTTGACTACAGTTTGGTCAAGGAGAGACTGTCAAAAGACAGAGGCTATTTTAAATCACTCTGATAGGAGTTAACCAGGGTTTAAAGTAAAATGGTAAAAACAGGGATGGAAAGGAACCAAGCATCTGAGAGAGACATTTAAGGCAAAGTATCAAGATAGTGGTGGCAGATAGGAGGCCCGAAGCAAGACAGAGGAGTCAGGGAGGGCTGTGGTGTGCAGCCTGGGTCTCCCTGAGACTTATGGAACCCTTAAAGGAAGAGGGGACATCTGGCAGGGAGATGAGGCACTGGACGAGTCCTGAGTTTACATTCCATCACATTCCACAGCAGTCCAAATTCCTAGTCTTTCTCCGATTCATTTTAATCACTATCCTGAAGACAGTGAGCAACTAAACAAAGTGAGTATTTTATGGCAAAATGTGGGTTTAAGTATTACTTTCAGTCATTACTAGTGATGTAAACTTGGCACTTATTTAACTTCTCTAGCCCCAAACCTCTTCTTCTGTGCAAAGGGAATTATAATAATATGTCTAATAGAGATAGTGAGATGATTAAATCAGCCAGGATGTGGCGTGCCTGACCAAGCACTGACAGTGTTTCAGTGGGATTCAGCCCTGCGGAGGGGAGGGGAGTTGGGGCAGGGGTGGAGTGGACAGTTTTGCATGTTCAAGGCTTCTTTCTGGCCCTCTACAAGCATAGCAAAAAGGCCTGACTCTCCATACCTATGAGTGCCTCAGTAGGTTAAGCATCTGCCTTTGCCTTAGGTCATGCCAGGGTCCTGGGATCAAGCCCCACGTGGGGCTCCTTGCTCAGTGGGGAGTCTGCTTCTCCTTCTCCCTCTGCCCCTCTCCCGTTTGTGCTCTCTCTCTCTCTCTCAAATAAATAAACAAAAAATCTTAAAAAAAAAAAAAGCCACTTTAAAACCAAATTCCCATTTTGGAAAGGTCCCTTGCTTCTACTTCTAAAGTTTTCTGTCTGTTTGGGTTTTTTTTTTAATGTGGATGTTATCTGATACGTTCAGTCTGGATTGAAGGCCTTTAATTTGTTACTCTACCTCAAATAAATTAGAGTTTTAATAAGTCTATTAGGCTATAAAAATTCTTTCAGATCTGTTCTCACTCAAAATCTTGCGCTACACTTCAAAAATATCATTCACTCCTAAACAGGGCTCGTAGAGGTCTGGAACTTTAAAGTAGCTGGGTCTTTTAAGAACAGATAAGAATGAAGTGCACTATTTACATTTCAAAGTGATCTTCCAGTTTCCAAAACCCAGCTTCTTTTTATGGGTTTGCAGTGCATAGAAAAAAAGTTATTTTATTAAATAAACACCCAAATAAGTGCAGTCATTATTGACAATTATAAGTGGCATATGTAGTCTAATAAAGTAAAATAGCATATCTATGCTGGGTACCTTCTCTCCTGAGATTTTGCTGTACCTGTGGTGAGAAGTGCAGTAGGAGGGGAAGGAGGCAAGGTTGGAGGAGTCTGATAGCAATCTCCATTCACAGAGTTGTATAACCCTGTTCTAGAGCTTTCTAACATTTGCCTTGACATCATGTGCCATTTTCCAACTTACAATTATTTTTTCATCTTAGGTCACAATGAATAAGAACACACGAAAGCTCTCTAGAGAGAATCGGTGAAAAGAAAATGCATAAATGTAAAATGTGTAAAGTTCAAAGTTGTCTTCACCCAGGATCATGATGCTGTTGTGCCTTTTAACAAGGTAAGATCAAATCCACCACCAACTACGGAAATGAAGCATCTCTTGGATTAGAATGGCTCCGCTGCTGAGCAGTCTAAGATGGAAAATAAAGAAGCTGGTAGCTAATAGAACTTAAAGGAACACATGCGTGGTGCATTACAATGGCCTGGCTGGAAGCTTGGCTGCTCTCTAGCTTTCACATGCCAAAGTCTTCATACTGTTTTGGAGGCCGCTCGTGGATAGAACTCTGATTTACATCTTGTCCTTAAATATAAACTTTTAGCAAAATCTTGCCACTTAAAACAATGTCAGAGTAAGTTTCAGTATACCAACTGAGAGAACAGAGGCATACCCACTTGTTTATCCCTGTGTTCTGTAGCAGAAGTACCAAAGCAAAAAAAGGAAATGTGCTTGCTTTTGACAATTGAATTTTTCTCATGTTCATCTGCTAACACTTTCTTACATTATAAGTTTGCATTTATTTTGCAAGGATTATATTGATCCTACACACAGAGATGACACCACTCTCCTCCAGGCTGGCCTGTCAATCAGTGTACCATCTCTTCACATACAACATGTTCCATATTTTCTTTGCTAACATAGCCAGTGGTGTTTTGGTTTAGTTGTGCGTTAAATTAATCCTACATGTTCATGAACACTTAAACATCAAATCTAAAGATTAGGAAGCAAGGAGGCATTTATTACAGAAGCACCTGTGTGTGTGCAAGGTTGAGGCGGGTAACAGGTTTGCAGGACAGGTAAGAAAACACGTATTTTCCTTTTAAACATATTTAGTCTTAAAGATACAGGTCTAACATTCCACTCTTATGAAACGACCTATTCTGGGCACCTGCAGGTGAAGGAGCAGATAATAAGAGGTACACTTCAGAGACATAAAAATTTTTCACTTCAATTTCAACTACGTCCATCTCCAGGATCATCCTGGAGATATTTCCCCTATTTAAAAAAAAAAAAAAAAATTGCTGTAGGATGTTCCAGCTATTGCAACTGTGTGTGTCCCAGGCAACATAATAGATTATACCTCGACTCCTTAAAAAGCACCCTGATAATATGCAAGGCTAAAATGTCAGAAGCTATTAGAAACTCTCAGATGCACAATATATCTCCATCCCTGAGTTTTCCCCTTACACTGCGAAACACCAGACAACAGGCATGCAAACTGCTCAGCTGCAACTGTTCCAAGTCGAATAATTACAACTTGTCAGAAAGAATTAATTTTCCCATTTCTCATAAAGATGTGTAAAAATTACCATGTTATTATACACTGACACTCTCTGGAGGCAGACACAAAATTTAATTTTGAATTCTTTCCGCATATTAAATTAAATCCATAAATAAGAGTTTAGGCATTCACTCGGAAGCATATGTTCATTGGGAGCGAAAGCCAACACGAGCCCGGCTGTAATGGCTGTTGTAATGTTTTAATAGCTCGCTTCTTCTAAGCACCAATAAATTTACATGATCATAACAGTCGTGGGCATACAAGAAGCCCATTACTGTCTGGGCACAGGCAGCAGCGTTAACAGGATGGAAAAATGGAAAAAGGAAAAAAACTCTTAAATAAAATTAGGCAACTGCACTTGTCAGCTGCTCCATGATTGAATTTTTAATATTGTGGTCAATTGGTCAAAACAAATAATGGGATAAAATATTTTAATGCATTTAGAACCTGTTTCTGTGGTAAGCCCACAAAATAGTTTTTTGTTTGTTGGCTTTTCAAAAAATGGGCCATTTCAATCTTGCTGTTTTGAACAATTTTATATTTAAAGATACATGGTATAATTTTTAATCTCTTAGAGGACATTTGCTGTCTATGTGTCCATATTTGAAATTGGGGCATTTCAAATTCAACTCAACGGGTGGCTCTTTTTAGCCAACAGACTCGCACTTTCGGAAAACTGGGGTGCTAAGAAGGGAGCCCAAGGCCAGCACTGTAGGGCACATAAGTACATTACCTGTCTGTCCTCTGCCTGGACCAGAGGATGCTTTCCTTTGGAGACACAAATGAATATATGTTCTATAATTCAAATACAAACTCAGAAGAAAATACTACAGCCTCCAGACCCTTGCTGAGATGGTATATATTCAATTTAATAGGGTTTGTTTTCTGAGTGAAGAGCTTACCTCTTAATTTCTATGAGCAAATTCACCCTGGTTGTGAAAACAAAATACAGATAAACCTATACCATGTTTTACATTACTTAAGTGTTTTTGAAGGATAAAGAGTCTGAAGTAATGGATGGTCTTAAAGTGTAGGTCAATGCTGGCCGGTTGGCACTTCTAATCCTAATCACACAGATGCTGTCACTCATGGGAAGCTATGGAGGTGGGGATGGGGTGGGCATGTTAGCAAAGGATCAGAGAGGGAGTCATGTTCAGAAGAGCAAGGTTTTGTGATGAAGGATATGTGACTAGGTCAAGGGCTTTTTCCATAAAGGCATGACGAGTGATGCATGCCTAGAAAAGTGATATGAATTAAGGATATAAATGGGAAAAAAATAACTTTTGGAAAAATGGCCTGTGGATTTGAGTATATTCACCCTTATAGATAAAGACTATGGTCACATAGGTAATGCTTAGCCCTATGATCTGTCTTAACTGAGAAAGCGGTGCTACTTAAAATCATATATATATATGTATATATACACACACACACACACACACATATATATATATATATACACACACAGAGAGAGAGAGAGAGAGCACACAGTTAGTTCTGAATCATGAGATGTTTTATATATATTCAGATTATCAAAAAAGTCCATGGTTTAAGAGTTCTCTATTTGGGACAAAATATTAACCAAGTAATTTGCACCACAAAGATAGATAACAAACTCTTGCCCCTTAAAAATAAAAGATCTTAGGACAATGTATGTTCTTGTAAATAGTCTATTATTAATTGTTGTCATTTAATAGAAAGTCAGAATAACTGTTCTACATTTCCAAAGCATGCATAGATGCAACCAGAATCTCTTATTAAGAAACGGAGGTTGCTTATTACCAGCTGAAATAAGCTTCAGATTTTCAATTAAATTTATAGAAAAATTAAACCAAATAAATATCCTAATACTCCCAGTAGCACATAACTTATTTCTATCAAATCACACATATTACAAATACATTTTTTTAAAAAATCATTAATCCTCAAAAGTAACAGAGGAACCGACAGAAATTACACACTAAGTATTTCTAGATCAGAGATAGAGGAGCACATATAAAACTATTAGAACGTTGTAGGGGAAAAGAAACACCTTCCCAAAACTTCATAAATGACTCTGAAATCTTTCTTCAAACCTCTTTCTAAATCATTGCTAAAAAAAAAAAACAAGGGATGTGTGGAGTGTTTTAAACCTCTTTTTAAAGTCTTTCTTCTCCCACATGATTTTTTTTTATTCAGGTTGCTATTAAAATGGTTTACCAGGTGAAATATATTTATATCCAAAGTGTTGCAAAGTATCATTAAATGAAGGAAAATCTGTTAGCAAGAAGTTTTAAGAAGAAAATGGTTGCAGACTGTACCTGAGTAATGGAATATGGTGGATATACTAAAAGGGAATTAGGTTTTTACAGCTAAACATGTGTATAGGACGATAAAAAAAATATTAATAATATTACCTGTGGTATGGAGGAAGATTCTGACTATGAAAGAATACTACATTAAACTATCTTTTTTTCACCCTGCAGGGTCTTTTGTATTATAAATGGAACAATTCTTCAGGAGCCAAATGACCCTCTGCCCATTTCAGAAAGGACACTCATTATCCCAAAGGACAAGTAACTTCTCTGACACCAGTTAATCTTAATACACACAAATGAAACCCATTTGAATAACACAGTATCTCTTTCTCAAATACTATAAACTGGTCTGTTTATTTATTATTTATATGACATCGATGTGCCATATGCCCAAAATTCTAGTAACAATGTAAACAGGTGGTAATAAAAATGTGAGTTATTAGGGTCTAAAATATGATAAAAGGCTAGTCGGTAGTTTTCAGGAGGCTGGGGAATGTAATTACCCACACTGTTGAATTAATCACTGGTTGAATCATGTTTATATTTAGGTGTGGCGGACTTTGTGAATGGAAAGGAATTCTTAATTATAAAATGAGGTAAGCATTTAAAGTCTGCTAGACGTTGCTTTATAATAAAATACCTGGGATCAAATTAACCAGTCTTTACATTTCCCCTTCATGCACTTCCCTTTGAATCAAATTTTGAGAAATATGGAAAATTTCTCCTTGTCCTACTTTTTCCCACTTTGAAAAAAGGAACGACCACCATCAACAGAAGCATTTTTCTTCCCAGGAACAGAAAGACATTAAATACACTACTGGGTGCTCACTAGTATAAGGGTAGCGAGAGAAGAAACCAGGGGGAAAGGATTATATAGCATTGCCTCTCTTCTCTCCAACTTCTTTCTCCCATCTATCTCTTGAGATTGGGTTTAAATTGAAGGTACCTATAACACTGAGTCCCCCACCTAAAATGAAAGGGAGTTTTAGGGTATTGGTTTCTCTTCACATAAACTAAAATGTCATTCCTCTAATGAGGTATAAAATTTGGATTATAGTATATCTATTTTAGACTATGTCCAAAGAAGACTTATTGCTAGTAATACGAATGGTGGTGTACAGAAATATCACCTTATCTATTTCCCTTTTCCTCTCTATAATGGGAAATGGATGGAGGGGGCATTTGATAAGGATACCCTCTCTAATCTTTGAAAAAACCCATTAACCTTTGATTCTCATCAACATTTACTTTTTCCATCCACTTACATATTTTTTTTCTTTAAAACACATAGTATTGGGACAAGTGGATTTACTATTCCATTAAAAAAAAAAAAACCAAAAAACAAAGTAGACAAAATTTGTGAAGCAATGTTTTTCCCCCCAAAGATTTTATCTGTTTATTTGAGAGAGTGGGAATGAGAGAGAGAGAGAGAGCATGAGCAGGGTGAGGGGCAGAGGGAGAGGGAGAAGCAGACTCCCCATTGATCAGGGAGCCCAACGTGGGACTCTATCCCAGGACTCCGGGATTATGACCTGAGCTGAAGGCAGACACTTAACCAACTGAGCCACCCAGACACCCACAATGCTTTTTGAAATATTGGAAATCTGGCACAAGACAACACTGATCCCCGAGAACAAGGAAACAAATGAGATGAGCTCTATGATTGACCCAGGTTATTCTCTTGAGAGGATTTACAGGCTGTGGATAAGGTAAGGCAGCTCAGGTGGAGTTGGTAGACTCCCTGATTTGAGGAGACAGAGCTGAATCTAAGAAGACAAAGGCAGCTAGGGTTCATAGGACGAACTAGTGGAGAGGAGAGAGCTGCATAGAGAATTTGGGAGATGTGTAGACGGTTCTCCTAAACATTTAGCAGAATCCTGATCAGCACATGTGTTAGGTAATTTCCCAAGGCTAGGGAAAGAACAATCCCCCATATTAGAGGAACAAGTAACTAGGGTTTATATAGGCTAGGAATAGGGCCTATACCCATCAGTCACACTGGAAAGACTCACAGTTCAGAGCTACATTAAAGTACTCAAAGTATCTTGCCTTAATAGTAGGGAAAAATTGGCTGTAGAAAACAGGTTGGTTTGGTCTCATCTAACAAATCATAAAAGCAAGACCCAATAGGATTGATCTGTTTCCACTGAGTCCCAGGAAAAAAACTCAAGAATACTTATAAGGATACAAAAATATCCAAGATCAAGTGAGATAAACCTTGGAAATTTTGGCATCTGATTAAAACAAAACAAAACAAAACAAAAAAGAAGGAGGAAAATATGACCCACAATTAGAAGAAAAATCAATCACTCAAAACTGACCTCAAACTGACAGAGATGTTAGAATGAGGGGAAATGTTAAATAACAATTCTAACAGTTATTTAACTGTAGTTCATATGTTCAAAAACCTAGGTGAAAGATGGAAAACATTAAGTAAAGACATGGAACATATATTAAAAAAAAAAAGGCCCCAAACTAACCTCTAGACATGCAAACTTCAATGTTTCCAGGAGAGAAGAAGAAAAAAAAAAAAATGCTTAAAATTAAGAATACACTGGATGGACATTGGGGAGGGTATGTGCTATGCTGAGCGCTGTGAATTGTGTAAGACTGTTGAATCACAGACCTGTACCTCTGAAACAAATAATACATTATATGCTAAAAAAAATATATATATATAAGAAGAAGATAACAGGAGGGGAAAAATGAAGGGGGAGAAATCAGAGGGGGAGACGAACCATGAGAGATGATGGAGTCTGTAAAAACAAACTGAGGGTTCTAGAGGGGAGGGGGGTGGGGGGATGGGTTAGCCTGGTGATGAGTATTAAAGAGGGCACGTTCTGCATGGAGCACTGGGTGTTATAAGCAAACAATGAATCATGGAACACTACATCAAAAACTAATGATGTAATGTATGGTGATTAACATAACATAATAAAAAAAAAGAATACACTGGATGGGATTAATGACAGAGACTAAAGAAAAAAAAATAGTAAGCTTGAAGACATAGAAATACAAGTGTCCTAAATGAAACATAGATAAGAGACTCAAGAAGAACAACAACAAAAACACAGGAACCAGTGAGCTGTGGGACAACTCCAGGAACTGCACATTCTGATACATGGGCTGATGGAGTAACAGAAACTGAGAAGGGAAAAATAATATTGGAAGAAATAATAGCAGAAAAACTTTCAAATATAATGAAAAGTATAAAACCACAGATCAAAGAAGGAAAACAACTGACAACCTTGAATTCTATACCCAGCAAAAATACCTTTCAAAAAACAAAGGTGATGTATGAAATATAAAATACAAAAACAAGAGGCAAAAGAATTTATCATGATTAGATCCACCATACAGAAATTTAAAAGAAAGTTCTCCAAGCAGAAGACAATAAATTATACCAGATGGAAGTATGGATTGACAAAATGGAATGGAGAACACTGGAAATGATGACTACATGGATAAATTATATTTTTTTCTAATTTAAGTGAGCAACTTTAAAAGATAATTGACTAAAAAATAATAATAATGTAGTGTTGGGTTTGCAACACACGTAGAAACAAAGTATATGACAAAAATAGCATAAATGCCAAGAGGGGAAAAAGTGAAAATATGATATTTTAAGAATCTCATAATATATGGGGAATAGTATAACATAACTTAAAGGTGGGCTTTGATAAACTGAACACACATAGACTATAAATCTTAAAGCAGTTCTATAACAAAAAACAAATGATTGTAACTTATACACCAAAAATAAAACAAAATAAAATATTAAATTAATTGTATCTCAATTTAAAAATAAATAAGTAAAATAAAATATTAATTTTTAAGGAAAAAAAGGAAAAGGAGGCAAAAAGCAAATTGGACAAATACAAAACAAATAGCAAGAAGGTGGATTTAAACCTGTCAATAATAATATTAAGTGTAAGTCACCTGAATTACTATTAAAAGACAGGGATTGTTAGAGTGAAATAACAAACAACAGTTAACTACATGCTGCTTACAAGAAACCCACTATATATATAAAGACATAAAGAAGTTAAGCAGAAATGGATACAAAAAGATACATCATGATAACATTAATTGTAGAAAGCTGGAACAGCTGCATTAATATCAGATGAAGTAGATTTCAGAAAAAAGAATATAACCAGAAATGAAAAAGATTATTTCATAATAATAAAGGGGTCAACTTATCAAAAGGACATAATGACCCTAAACATTTATGAACCAGATACCAGAGGAGCAAAATAAATAAAGTAAAAACTGATAGATGTACAAGAATAAATAAATCCACAATTACAGCCATAGGTTTCATGTCCTTCTCTCAAGAATTGATAGAAAAGTAGACAGAAAATCACTAAAGATAGATTTGAAGAACATTATCAACCAATTTGACATAATTGACTTTTATAGAACACTCTACTCAACAATAACAGAATACATGTCTTTTCTAAGTCCAGATGAAACATTTACAAAGAGAGACCGTATTCAATCCATAAAACAAGTCTCAATAAATTTTAAATGATTCAGCCTTACAATGGTATGTTCTATTAAATTAGAAATCCAATGACTTTATGATATCTGGAACATCACACAATATTTGGAGACTAAATGCCACAATTCTAAATAACCCAAGGGTCAAAGACAAACTCAAAAACAAATTAGAAAGTATTCTTAACTGAGTGAAAATGAAAATATAGCATGTCAAAATTTGTGAGATCTTGCTAAAACAATATTGAGGGAAAATTTATAGCTTTACATGCCTATATTAGAAAAAAGGAAAAGTCTCAAACAAGGGTCCTCAGTTTCCTCCTTAAGAACCTAAACAAAAAGCATAAACAAAACTCAGAGTAATAAGCAAAAGATGGGAAGTAATGAAGATCAAAGTGAACTGAATGAAATAGAAAATAAAAATCAATAGAGAAAATCAATGAGATCAAAATCTGGTTCTTTGAGAAAATCAATAAAACTGATAAATCTCTAGCCAGACTGATAAGAAACAGAGAGATGAGACACAAATTACCAATATGAGGAATGAGAGAAGTGGCATCACTAGGGATTCTTCAGATATTCAAATGATAATAAGATAACATTGGACCAATTTTATGCCAATAATTTGACAACTTGTACAAAATGGACATATTCATGAAATTATACTACTAATGCTCACTCAGGAATAAATAGATAATACAATAGCTTTGTGTCTATTTTTTAAAAATGAAATTATAGTGAAAAACAAACAAAACTTTCCCACAAAGAAAACTCTAGGCCAAAATTGCTTCACTGGCAAATCTGCCAAAGAGTTAATAAATAAATAATTTCTTGCAAACTCTCCCACAAAGTTGAAAAGGCAGGAAAAGGTCTCAATTCATTCTATGAGGTCAACATACACTGATATTAATTCAGACAATGACAAACAAAAAATACAGACTATTATCACTCATGAACATAGATATAGATATACTTAACAAAATGTTAACCAACTGAATCCAAACAGAGTTTATACCTGGAATGCAAGGTTGTTTTAAAATTTGAAAGCTAGTCAATGTAATTTACAATATCAACAAACTAAAAAGAAAGATTGTGATCATATCAATAGATGTACAAAAAACACTTTTAACATCCAACATCTATTCTTCACAAAAATTCTCAGTGTACTAAAAGTAGGAGGGAATCTTATCAACATGATAAAGAACATCTACCAAAAAAACTTACAGGTAGCATCATACTTAAATATGAAAGATGCATGCTAACTCCTAAGATTGAGAATAAGACAAAGTGTCTACTATCATAATTTTTATTGGAGACTGTACTGGAACACAATAAGGCAAGAAAAAGCAATAAAAGGCAGCTAGATATGAAAGCAGTAAGTAAAACTGTGTTTATTCATAGACAATGTAATTGTCTATATAGAAAATCTGATTGAATTTACAATAAAGCTACTGAAGCTAATGAGTTAGGAGGGTTGTAGAATATAAAAGCAATACAGAAAAAACAACTGCACTCTACATACCAAAATGGAAAATTCAGAAATCAAAATTTAAAATAAAATTATCATTTATAATACCATGAAAATTATGAAATAGGAATTAACCTAAAAAAAAGTACAAAACCCATATACTGAATATTATAAATCATTGATGAGATAAATCAAAGAAGACCTACATCAATGGAGAAATATACTTTGTTCATTAGTTAGAAGACTCAATGTTAAAATGCCAATTCTCAAATTATTTCACAGACTACAAACAAGTCCAATATAAACCCAATCAAAAACACCATAAAGTTTTTTTTAATTAATTATTTTTTAATGTAATGTTCCATGATTCATTGTTGCATATAACACTCAGTGCTCCATGCAATACATGCCCTCCTTAATACCCATCACCAGGCTAACCCATCTGTGAACCCCCTTCCCCTCTAAAACCCTCAGTTTGTTTCTCAGAGTCCATAGTCTCTCATGGTTCATCTCCCCCTCCGATTTCCCCCCCTTTTCTAAAATTTTTTTGGAGAAATGGATAAATTCATTCTAAAATTCATCTGAAACGCTAAGGCCCTGGAATAACTATGTTACCTTGAGGAAAAAATACAAAATTTGTATAATAACCAGAGATTTCAAGTCTTATTATGAAGCTACAGTAAGGTGGTATTAGCATAAAGAGGGACAAATACATCAATGGAACATCATAGAGAGTTTAGAAATTGACCCACAGATATATAGAAAACTGATTTTGACAGAGGTGCAAAATGGAAATTCAATGGATAAAGTATAGTTTTTTAAAAATTGGTGCTGGAAGAAGTGGTCATCCTTACAGAAAAAATAAAAACTTTGATCCACACCTTGCACCATATATTAACTCAAAATGGGTCATAGATCTAAAAGTAAATCTTAAATTTACAGAATTTCTAGAAGAACACATAGAAAAAAATCTTTGTGAATTTGGGTGAGGCAAACACTTCTTAGATACAACAACAAAAGCATAATCCTTAAGGAAAAAAATAAGTTGACTTCATCAAAATAAAAAAATTCTATTCATCAAAGACATTAAAAAAAAATGAACAGTATAGTCACTGGCCACAGGTAAATACTCTCAAATCATATATTGAGAAAGCACTTGCAACCAGAATATATAAAGGATTCTCAAAACTCAATAATAAGAAAACAAATAACCTAGGGCTCCTGGATGGCTCAGTTGGTTAAGCGACTGCCTTCGGCTCAGGTCATGATCCCGGAGTCCTGGGATCGAGTCCCACATGGGGCTCCCGGCTCAGCAGGGAGCCTGCTTCTCCCTCTGACCCTATCCCCTCTCATGCTGTTTCTCTCTCTCTCTCTCTCAAATAAATAAATAAATAAAATCTTTAAAAAAAAGAAGCCTTAAAAAAAAAAAAAGAAAACAACCTAATTTAAAAATGGGCAAGTGATATGAACAAACAATTCAACAAGAAGATATGCAGATAGCAAATAAGCAGATGAGAATATTCTCAACATCATTCATCATTAGGTATTTGTAAATTAAGACCACTGTGAGATATAAACTACACATCTATTAGAATGACTAAAATTTAAAAGACCAACCACACCAAGTGGTGGTGAGGATGTGGAAGAACTAGAATTCCCATACACTGTTGTAGCTTCTTAAAAACTTAGACATATGTCTACCCTATGATCCAGTCAATCCATTTCTAGGTATTTACTCCAGAGATATTAAGAAATATAGCCATAAAAAAGTGAACATGAATGCTAACTGCTAACAGGAGCTTTCTTTGCAATAGTCAAAATGGAAATAACCCAAATACCTTACAACAGATGAATAGACAAATGAATTGTTTATGTAACATACAATAGAATACTACTCAGAAATAATAAGTAATGAATGTTGATACACATAACAACATGGATAAATTTAAATAATTATGGTGAGCAAAAGAAACCAGACAAAAGGGAAAAAAAATGTACATCATGTATAATCCCATTTGTCTAAAATTCTAGAAAATGCAAAGTAATCTATAGTGACAGAAAGTAGGGACATGATTGAATATACTCACCATCTTGATAGTGGTGACTGTTTTGGGTTTCTATACATATGTCAGGACTTAACAAATTGTACAATTCAAACATGTGCAGTTTATCATATATCAGTTTTAACTTGATAATGTTAGAAACTAGTATTATACTATAAGTATATTGGTTTTTTTCCTCCTTTTTTCCTGCTTCCTTTATGCAAGCAAGGATTTTGTCTATTTACTCCACTGCTGTATCCTCAATGCTTGACCGACAGTAGTAGGTGCTAAAACAAATACTTTTGTGATGAGCAATATACAAAGATTCTCAGGCTCTGACTCATTCAAGGGCAGAAATAGTGGGTTCATTCACAAAGATGTAGATTACAGAAGTAAGAAAAGATTTTGGGTTGGAGTGGAGAATATAATATTAATTTGGAAATGTGAAATTAAGGGGTCTGTGGCACCAGATGTTTAGTAAGCAGTTATAATAAATGAGTTAATAGGCTAAAGGTAAAAATTAGATGACCACCAGCATTTTAGGTGGTAGTCAAAGCCACTGATTTCGTTGAAATTACTCAAAGAAAATCGACAAAGAGGGAAAAGGTCAAACAGAACCTAGAAGAAAATGATCATTTAAGGAATGGGAAGGGGAAGAAGATGCTATGAAGGAGATTAAGATATGGCAGCTAAAAAGATGGAGGAAAAGCCAGCTTAACAATTGTCTCAAAAGCCAATAGATATAAAAATTTTAAAAGGAAGAATAGTCAACAACTCACACAAAGCACAGACACTAAGTAAAAATAGGGCTGAATCCAGGGCGCCTGGGTGGCTCAGTTGTTAAGCATTTGCCTTCAGCTCAGGTCATGATCCCAGGGTCCTGGGATCGAGCCCCTCATCGGGCTCCCTGCTCCGCGGGAAGCCTGCTTCTCCCTCTCCCACTCCCCCTGCTTGTGCACTCTCTCTCTGTCAAATAAATAAATAAAATATTAAAAAAAAAAAAAAAAAAAGGCTGAATCCTAGCTCCTGGACATGTAACTGAGAGAATCTTGGGTCGCGGCTAGAACAGAGTTGTGACAGGATTGGTGGCAAAGTCAAGATCTCAGTGGTGAGGAAGAAAGTTTTCAAACACAGAATCTACAAGGCAAAGGCCCTTTTTCAGGTAGATATGAAGGTAATTGCATGGGAAATGAATTTAAAGAGAATTAAGTTATGTGCTATGGTGAGCGCTGTGAATTGTGTAAGACTGATGAATCACATACCTGTACCCCTGAAACAAATAATACATTATATGTTAATTTAAAAAAAGAGAATTAGGAAGGATGACCATTTTTCTTAAAGATTTTATTTATTTATTTGACACAGACAGAGAGAATGGAATCACAAGTAGGCAGAAGGAGAGGGAGAAGCAGGCTCCCTGCTGAGCAGGGAGCCTGATGCAGGGCTTGATCCCAGGACCCTGAGATCATGACCTGAGCTGAAGGCAGACGCTTAACTGACTGAGCCATCCAGGCGCCCCAAGATGACCATTTTTAAAGCAGTGTACTGGAGTGAGGTAAAGAGGGTCTATATAAAAATGGTGTCAGTCATTAGAATGGAAAACTATTGCACAACATCACAGAGAAAAGATATCATATGACTTATTAATGTACTAAATGTAAATGTCAAAAGAGATTGAGAACTAAAATAAGATCCCATGTTTAAAGTCATGGCAGATTGGGAAAATAGGAATATTAATAGCAATGAGAAAGCTGAGAATGAGACTTGCCTGGAGAAGGCAAGAGGAATATTCTAATCTACTAAGCAATTTTATCTTTCTCTAGTTTCCTATTCCAAGATGTAGAGATATTTGCAAAGGTGTACATAATAAGTCTATAATTCATGAAAAAGAAATCCTACACATTTGCTGGAATTTTTATAAAAATTAGATATGCCTACTTAATGAGACAGTATATCATCTATCATTTATTTGAGTGTTATTGGTAAAGTCACAGTCATAATTTCAACTGCATAATTATAACTGAGGAAAAGTTCTCTCTGATATATCTGTAAAAACTTTAGTTGTCGGTGGTGATGATGAGGATGATGATGATGAGGATGATGTGTGTGCGTGTGTGTTAGAGAAATTTTGATGTGACAGCAGTGTCCTCAGGGCATCGTACCAGTTGCTTGGTATTTGAAAAGCAACTCCTTCCTGAACTACTCAAACAGCAAAATGAACACAATATACTCTTCAGCTACTGCTCTGCCCTCAAGCTTGGGTTGGGAGTCGAAAAGAAAAATTTCTCACTGGCTTTTTTTTTTTTTTTAATTAGGCCTGCAGAGAACTGATTTCTCTCTTTCTTTTTCTTTCTTTCTTTTTTTTTTTTTTAAGATTTTATTTATTTACTTGACAGAGAGAGACACAGCAAGAGAGGAAACACAAGCAGGGGGAGTGGGAGAGGGAGAAGCAGGCTTCCCGCTGAGCAGGGAGCCCGATGCGGGGCTCGATCCTAGGACTCTGGGATCATAACCTGAGCCCAAGGCAGACGCTAAATGACTGAGCCACCCAGGCACCCTGATTTCTTTCTTATAAAAGTATGATTTCCTAGAACTTGAGGAAAAAGATAAGTAAGCCTACAGTTTCTCAAGACCACATGAACTAAAATATATTCATTCTATCATAATACCTTTTGATATGTATTCCGCTATACTTTGTTCTTAATCATAAGTAGATTTGAAGAAGCTAGGAAAATGTCTCATCTCATTTAATTCATTAAGAAATCCTCACACATTTAAAATCCTCTGTTTCCCTCAGTCACTGAAAGGCTTTCAACTGAATTTGTTTTCCAACATACAGACATTTTCTATTCTGTCAAAATCTTATCTCAAGTCTTTGTGCATTTCTTTAGACTTCCATTAATATACTATGTACATAAATAAAAATGTAAGTTGTCATATGTTTTGGGTAAAACTAGTTTTTTTGAGAGTTCAAAGATTTTTTTAGTCTTTAATTAGTTAGAAGTATGTTACAGCATTTCATATGTCATTGATTAAAGAGGTCTTTTGTCTATTTGTTACCAATCCAGCATGACTTTCATGCACATGTTATGAGTTTTTATCTGGTGGATTTTAACTACCTTGAGCGAAAGTACTTTGACAACTCTTGTAGAGGGATGATGCCCCGAGAAAGCAAGCTCTAAATCATACTTCTTAACCAGCTTTGCTTTGCTCCAGACCTTTGTCTCCTATTTGTGCCCTGGATTCTTCACCTGTGAAATGGAGATACATTTTGCTTGTATTAGCCTGATGGGTTTGAAAGAAAAAATAACAGAATATCACGTTTAAAGTATCTCAAAAAAAAAAAAAAGCCATAAGTGGATATAAACTAACATGCTTTTCTCCCCCGCCCCCCAAAACATACAATTTATCATTGTTACTATCATCGTTGTTTGTTTAAATCACCTTAAATTTGGCAAAGGTTTTTGAACTTATCAATATACTGGAATGAATAACATAGGATAGTACTGCATTATTTGGTAAGACTTTGTCATAAAATTGAGTAAAGAAAGCAAAACGAAGGTGCTTAGTGCAGTTTAGACCTAACACAGAGCGGGAAAAAACTGTAATCATACCTAGTTAGTGTTAAAATAATGTTTCCCTTTGAAATGTTTAATTAAATTAGTTCTATTTTATTACATAAACATTCTTGATGTGGAGCACTCTGTAGAGCTCGAAGACTCTGATGAGTTCAGTGGTGCAAAGTGTTTCTGTGCCCTGTGTGGGGCAGAACCTGACAAGGAGTAGCTGTTGTTAGCAGATGTCTGGACCATCCGTGGAGCCAGGATGCTTGCTCCAAACAGCAGGCCATCATTTCAACCTTGTTGCTTCTCCCAAACCTCCCATTGTGCTTTCAATTTAACAGGATCACAAGCAGACAAAGAAATTTCTTACAATTTGCCCTTCAGTTCAGAGACGAATTCTATTTAAACTTGTCTAACCTCTCATAACATATTAGTTATTGTGCCAGTCTGTGTGTGTCCCCTGGCAATGAGCTACTTGTTCTGGGAGAAGGAGGGGGGGTGCCCTTCAGTTTGATAAAGCAAGACCAGATTTACTGGCACACTTACAGGATGCTTGTCTCAAGATTGCAGCAAATTTAATTAACCTTATTACAAATATGGTTTTCTTGATGATTACATCACAATTTGGTCTTACTTTGCCTACTGTTGTTTCAAAGTAATATATGCTTTCTAAAGTAGTTTTCTAGAAAAGCTTGGACTATTGAAATAAGTACACTTATCCTGGCCATGACCTCTCCTATGTATGCCCTTGTTCTCATATATATATGTATATATATATACAAAAATTAACAACATCTTCTTCCCTGGATCCTTGTGACATTACTTTTGTTCCTGCATACCTCACTGAAATAATGACAAGAGGTAACTTTACAATAAAACTAAAGTGATTCTAAGACATTAAACAAACATAGAAGTTCCAGTGTGGAAATCAATACAAGACTTAATTGCCGTCCTAAATTCTTACCAAAGAGACTATCCTGGTCTGTGAAAAGTACAAGGGATTTTATGACTTTCAAAGCACTAGTCAGGTCCTTATCAGATAAAATGTTCTTATGTGAATACAAACACAGACACACACACACACACACACACACACACACACACACACACACACACACACACCCCTAAATGTGTGTTTATCTCCAAAGTACTTTTGTCTTCCTCATCCCTGAGACCCTCAGTCCCTAGAAGTAACCTACCAGACTAACCCTCAGCACATGCCTAGAATGCCCCACTTGCAATTAACAAGCTTTCCTTTAAGCAAGTAGCTCAGGAGAGCCCTCTTCCTCTAGGAAATTTCCCAGGGGAAACTAGGAGAATGGGAGTAATTCACACCCACCCAGGAGCAACTCTCAAGGTTCCATCTGATCTCAAAATATACAGGTGTCCTTTTGCTCCTAAATGGTATGGGCCTGTGGAAACATCTATAAAATGTAAGGCTTTAGAGATACTGAGATCTAGGTTGCCTGACTTTAGATGCTAGCCAGAAGCACCAGGCCTAATCAGCCCTATTTGGGTGTATTACTGACATATAAATTTGTATCTCAAAGAGGTGGCTTTAGTTAGCCAAAAGAGGACATATGAGAGATGGAGAGGCTCACAGAACAACAAAGAACTTGGAAAGGTTAATGCCCCCTCTGCACAGAAGAGGAGGTAGATACAGAGAGGTCAGATCACTAAAAGCCTGGCTGATACTCCTCTGAAAAGAAAAAAAGAGAAAAAGCAGTAAACAAGTTAGGTGCCCAACAATCCGAGAACTGTTAGCCTAAAAACTCATTCAGTGGGATGCTTGGGAGGCATTAAAAAAGATTTATGAAGAGTTTATAACAACAGAAAAATGCTTATGCTTTAATGCTAAAGTGAAAAACAGTAGTATATAAAAATGTACATATAAAGAATAAAATATTTGCATGGAAAAAAACCCACTTTTTAAAGAATTTTTTATTTTATTTTATTTTATTAAAGTGGTCGTATTATGGTGGTAGAAAATTGCATTTTAGTTTCTTTTTTTTCCTGCCTTGATTTTTCATAATATAATAATACATAGTATAACAATTATAATTAGTATATTATATTATTACAATAAATGATAATAATGTGCCATTTATATAAAAAATTAGTTAAATGTTATTTTGAAAATAAAAATTTTAAAACTTATCAGAGGTTAGTTGTAGAAGTAAATTATGCCTTATAATTGAATGAATTTATATTATTGGATAAAAACTTTGATAATATTTTCCTTCTTATTTTTATTTGACCCTCTCATCTCTGCTAAGAACTTGACATTGAATATGCATAAGTGTACCCTCCTTAAGAACAGATACTGTTGTCCTCTAAGCACTGCTCAGAAGGGTCTCCTCACATTAAAGGGCCTTTATAAATAGCTGAACAATGAATATAATGAGCACTTCTAATACATACTATTTCCAGAGGTTTCTTATAAATTATATATATGTCAACCCTCATAATATAGGAGAATATTTGGTCAGCCATACCCAACTGGTGCGGGGGGGGAATAGGAAAAAAATACTCATAATTTCTAAGATAGGTGAAAACTTTTTCCAATAGAATTTTTTCTTCTCTTATCATCTCTTAAAATATTTTGAGTATTTTGAAAGAGGTTCCAAACTTCTTTAGTATCAGACTCTCTATTTTTTGGACATTGCTTCCTTGGTGTTACTATCATGACATGCAATTATTTCAAAAACAAACAAAAAAAGTTGCTACCATGAAAACACTTTCGGATTCAGAGATGCAGGAAACAAGACAAGCAATCTAGAGCCATTTTTTGCTCATATGATGGTTTCCAAGCTGAAAAATGTCTTCCCTTGTACAATGTCAATTCTCTTCATGTAAACTGTCTCAAATACTATGAACAAGATATTCACTTAGGTTAACAAATAACTGCTAAAAGCAAAAGCTAAAGTAATATGAATGAATTTGAATCTGTCTCTTCTCAATGCTTAGTTGAGCTGTGCTAAGAAAATGAGACTTTTGTGTGGATGTGGAAAGAAAACTGGTGCTTCAGCCTGGAGTGACTTGAGAGAGGAGGGTGGGCCTGGCCGTGGGCACCCAGATGGCAGCTCCAGGGGAGCAGGTACTTGATCAAGCTTGGAAAGAGCAGCTGCAGCAGGGGAAAGTCAGTGCATAGACGGAAAAGTGCAACAAAGACAGGTGCTTCTATTTCAAAATTCTAATTTCTTTCAATGTCAACACGTATATGCCTTCAATGTCAGTAGGCATATATTTTTGGACACTACTGGTGCTCAGGTCAGACCCTTTGCTAGTGGTTCTGAAGTCCCAACTCCCAGCCATTGGGGGCTTTGTTTCTCCTGCTTAGCATCTGCCAGTTTTCTTCAGAAGACTCCCTTTAGCCTATGGCGCATCTTGCACTGTAGGAACACTGGGCTGGAAGTGCCTGGCAGCATGTGTCTTATCTCCTTACCCTCTGCCCTGAAGGTTTATAATCCATGACTGCCTCATGGGGCACTGTAAAGTCCAACTCCTTTGCCTTCAGATGATAAAAACTCTAAGGTGTAATCTATATAAGCCCCTCACAAGACTAGGTCAGGACTTCTACTGAAATCATTCCCTGCTTGGCGTTCAGCCTTCCATGGGTATGTCTCTCACTCCCTTACTGGTTTCTCCTGGGAACACTTCCTTAATAACTTGCACATGAATCCTTGTCTCGGAGTCCGCTTCTGGGGAGCTATACCTCAGAAAGCAGGACATGTGGGCGCCTGGGTGGTTCAGTCAGTTGAGCATCCGACTCTCGGATTCAGCTCATGTCCTGATCTCATGGCTCCTGAGATGGAGCCCTACATCAGGCTCTGCTCTCAGCAGGAGTCTGCTTGGATATTCTCTCCCTCTGCCCCTTCCCACATGTGTGCTCTCTCTCTCTCAAGTAAATAAATAAATCTTAAAAAAAAAAAAGAAAGAAAGCAGGAACATTACCATTTTTTCTTCTTTCTCCTTTTCATCTTCTCCCTCTCCTACCCTTCTGTATTCATTCCTCTCAGATGCCAATACTCAGAACTTATACCAGATTATTATTCCTTTTTTTAAAGATTTTTATTTTTAAGTAATCTCTACACCCAACATGGGGCTTGATATCACAACCCTCAGATCAAGAGTTGCATGCTCCACCGAGCGAGCTAGCCAGGCACCCCCAGATTGTTATTCTGTTGTATATATTGTTATATCTGCTGTATATATTAAACCAGCTGTATCTGGTGTAATTCTAGCAGAACCTAGCACTTACTAAAATAGTATGCAATTAATTTAAGTATTCATATATCTCATTGCAAGAACAATTTAAAACTTATTTTTCTTAGATATAATTAATGAATTCAATGACAGAATTCTGAAAGAACAACGTAAGTTGCTCATAACAAAGGAGAGTAAGATGCTGAAGACATTACCATATTCTGTCCACGGACTTAAAAATCTATGAAGTAAGTAGTTTGTTAAGAAGGTGAAATTTGGGGGGGAATATATTTCTGTAAATACAAGTATTTGATTACATGAAATGAGAGGTATGCATGGTATGAAAACAGTACACAAGTTATCTGCAGTGTTCCAAGTTATAAAGCATACTCCAGTTTATGCTTGTCCATGATGATTACAACTTTTTTCTTCCTGTTTAACTTTCAGTACTTCTCTTTGATTGGTCTAATGACAGTTTACTTTACTTCTCATTTCCAATTCATCTTCAGTGTTTTCTCTTTCCATTTTCATTGTAGTAGAGTTTCATTTCTGCTTCATAATGTATTTGCTCTCCATTTTTATTTCATTAGCATTTCTATGGTATTTTAGCATTCTTAAGCATATTTAAATTTCTTAAAATATATAAATATTTGATTAAGTAAACATCTCTCCAAAACATTAAAATTCTTCATTGAACTAAATTAACACTTAAAATTGCATACAATTATTATAACACATTTAAATATGAAACAAAGTTCAAAATAGGTGAAAAACATTTAACACTACACTCTTTAGAAGTTATAAATTTAATGAGAACAATAATGAAATAAATGCAGAGAAACATGTCACAACTTTCTCCTCACCTTTCAATATCAGCAGGTATAACTTAGTGGGCATGTCTTTTCACTTATTTATGTTTTTTAAAGATTTTTTAAATTTATTTGAGAGAGAGCACAAGTGGGTAAGGAGCAGAGGGAGAAGCAGACTCGAGCAGGGTGAGGGGCAGAGAGAGAGAGGGAGAAGCAGACTCTCCGCTGAGCAGGGAGCCCGACGCGGGGCTTGATCCCGGGACTCTGGGATCGTATGACCTGAGCTGAAGGCAGATGCTTAACTGACTGAGCCACCCAGGTGCCCAGTATCTTTTCACTTAATCTCTAAATGCTGACTCGTTGACGGGATGATTAATTTAACCAGTCTAGGGCAATATGACTAAATGTTTTAATTAGATATCTAGTTGGGATTTGGTTGGGTAGACTGCAGACCCAGTTCATAACAATAATCCTATGGAAAATGTACTTTGAATTCCAACAATTGATTAGCAAATGAATTCATGTTAGAAGACTTGTCCTGATAGAAACCTAACAAACACTGCTTTCATATTATGTAGACTATTAGTCAGCTAAGTCACTCCCCTTGAACCCATCTGTCACATTAAGAACAGTACCAATATTTATGCATTAAAAAAACATATGTAATTCAAAAGCAATAAATAGAGTAATAATATGGCAATGTGCATGGGCTCCAGCATTTATCAAGCAAATTTTGTCTCTTATTCTTTTATGGTTCATCTGTGTGTGTTCTACATAATAAACTTGAATGTTCCAAAATAAGATGGTATATGTAACGTTTTTAGTGCTTGCTAATTCAGAACATCTTACTTATTTTACTCTTGTTCCTTTAACAGGAGAAATTTGAGACTCAGATTAAAGGTGAACTAGTTATTAAAGTAAAGGCAGTTTTGTCAAGGTCAGTTTTTTCAAAAGATTAATTCAACACATTTAGAAAACCAAAACTTTTCAAATGATTTTACTAAATTACTTAGCATGTAGGTCATTTTAACCCTCTCATAAAAGGGGGTGAAGCAGTAGAAAAGGCAGCATATCATTTCATTGCTTTACACAACAGCTAACAGAGTAAAAATATTTAATGAAACAAAAATCCTTGATCCTCTTGGAATTGACAAACCATTAAATCACATTTTAAAATTTTAGAATTTCATTCTATCCAGGGAAGTATTTTATAGGATAAATCAAACTGAATTATTGTTGCCCAAGAAGACACAAAAATAATTCACATTTATCCAGAATGAATATGTATTTGCAAAAAGTATTGATTTTATAGAAATTAATTGATACACATTTGTAACTACTTCAGTGGGTCAAATCACATTAATCTTTATGCCTTTAAATGTAGCTTTGAGGTATGGATAATAATTTAATGAACCTGCTTTGTAAACATACTTTGACATTTATTTTGCCCCTTCAAAGTAGTCTTCTTGGAAACAACAAACTTATTCCAGTAATCCCATTGCTCTGTTTTTAGAATTGTCACTCACAATCTGCAACATATTCTTTGGGGTACATCTCAATAAGCAAAACTCCTCTGATGACAAATGTGGTTTTAGACTCAAAAATCATTTTCAGCCCATTTTTGTCTACTGAATTGCATGAGAATATTTGGTAATATATTTGGTTAAATTTTTGAGATGTTTCTAATGAAGGGTTGGGGCTGTTTTATTATGTAACTTCAAAATTATTCCAAAATTAAATATAAAATAATATTTTCAAAATTACTTAAAACAGTAGCAATCACAGACCAAAGTAATAATCTTGAAAAATGACATTCATTTGAAAGGATATAATGTGCTGTGGTATGAAATCATTTTTTAAGTATGTCATATATATAGGGATTTGGTAAACCATTATTGACATTTATTATATCTGGTTCTCTGACTTCTCAACAAGTCTTTATTTCATTCATTCATCCATCCATTCACCCACCCACCCATCCATCCATCCATCCAGTCAACTATTTATTTATTTATTTATTTATTTGCAGGGCTAAAACTCATAACCCTGAGATCAAGCTGAGATCCCGAGCTGAGATCAAGAGTCCAACACCTAACCGACTGAGCCACTCAGGGTGTCCCATTCATTCACTTATTAATCAAAAATTTAGTGACCTTATTACAACATGCCAGGCTAAATCCAAGGGCATAAGTTAAATAACAGTATCTCCTTCTCTTATGTATCCTTGGATTTTCCCCTGAAATAATACAAATTCAATTATCTGTTTCTAAATAGAAAATTGTTTTAAAAAATCAGAACCTTAAGGAAAACATTTATATTGTAACAAAGTCTATTCTAAGAAAAAACATTCAATGAATTTACTGACTTTGAGATTCTTGTGTTTTCCCTGTTACTGCCAACAACCAGGGTAACCTATCACTTGGTTTTGAAACTCAATAAATTTCCCCCAGTGAACTATCCATCATTTAGGCATAGAAATGACTTAATCACCCAGCATCTCATTAACTGAACTCTTAACCATATATTATTCTCATTCTCTTTCCTTAATTTTTGAAGATAGCATATGATAATAAAATAAATGCATACTACAGGCTTATTTTAAGGAACAGGTTCCAGGGAATATTCTGGGATCAGAATATTTGAACTAACACTCTACTCATTCAACACTCATATCCAAGTAATTGACAAGGTGAATAATTATGCAGAAACATAATGCTGACAGACTGCAAAGATCTGCAATCCTTATGGATGCAACATTATTCTGGATACTGTACTTGGACAGAAAAGTATATTCTCCCCAATGTTTTCAACAACAGATCATTATAAATAAAATATTTTTATAATATTTTAATAATTTTAATACGTTTTAATATTTTTATTTTATAATAAAATATTTTTAACTAGGCTATGCTTTTAGGCAAAGCTTCTTATCACTGGAAAATCAATAATCAAAGTGTTTTTTTTGCTCAGTAATAAAAGTTTAATATAAATAACCATCACATCAAGAATAGTAGAGGCAAAAATCTGAATTATTGCCACGCACATTGCTCCCTCAATCAAGAGGAAAAAAACGAAACATCTTAGCCTTTAGCTTAACATGCCACTATTTTCTCCGATATGAAGACGGTAAGATGATAAACACGTTAAAGGCAACTTTGTCTAGAAAGAGGTTGGGAAATTTTCATGATGAAAAATAGTATACAAGAAATTATTTGAATGTAGTTAGACATGTTAAATTTTATACCATTTTTGAAGTTTTGATGATCATAATATCTATAGTAAGAAAAATATGAAAGAAAGAACATTGCCGTAAATCATCATACGTCTTTGACTCTGGTCACAATGCATGTGGTAAAAGGAGAAGAATAGCAGGTGACCAGGAGAACAGAAGTTAGGTGAGCTTTATGACCTGTCTTGCCATTCGCATTGCACCCTATAAGCAATGTGGAACCATTACATGTTTATAATCATAAAATGATATGACTGACTTCCTTTTATTAGAAAGATCATTCCACTGGCAATGTGGAAGTTTGATGCAAGAGAAGAGAGATGGAAGGAAGGAAGATCAGCTAAAGACTACAAGGTGAAAGGATGAAGGAGGCCTGAACTAAAATCAAGATTCCATTGAGAGAGAGGGAGGAAGAGATGGACACAAGACACTTCCGAGTAATGGGCTTAGGTTCAACCTCACTGAAGTGTTTTCTTCTCTATATTTTTATGGCCCAAACTGAATCGACTAAACATCATCAACATTAGTGAGAGGAGTAGTTTAATACAAAAAAAAAATTCTAGACACTGAAAACGTGTTTTTTTTTTTAAAGATTTATTTATTTATTTGAGAGAGAGAGACCATGAGTAGGGGAGGGGCAGAGGAGGAAGGAGAGAATCTCAAGCAGACTCTGTGCTGAGCAGGAGCCTGATGCAGGGCTCGATCTCAGGACCCTGAAGCCATGAACTGAGCTGAAACCAAGAGTCGGACACTTAACCGACTGAGCCACTCAGGCACCCTAAAACATGATGTGTTTTAAAGGGAAGTTGTAAAAATAATTTTTCAGGAGATGACTGTACATACACTACTAGACACAAACAGTAACAAGACACACACTCATAAACATGCATACCCCTCACCTACAGAACTTTAAAATTAACAAAGCATTTTCATATGTACTACTTAATAATCACAACAACCTTGTTGAAACAGGCTTCATTATTCCCATTTCACAGTTAACTGAAACACAGAGATGATTCTATTTGCATGGGGCCATCAAATTGTGACACGGTGGGCTTAATCCCAGACCTTTCTACTCTGAGAAGATGTTATCCTAACACCAAGTTTTTTTCATGCCTGAAAGAAAGTGATGGACTTCTAGACAACCTGCAAAGGACCTTTCCTAGAAATTCTTGAATCCTCCATTATTAACCATATGATGGTGGTCAAGCAAGTTACTTCTCACTGAATCTCAGCTGTTGTGAAAATAAAATAATAAAAAAAGACTGAAAATGCCATCAGCATTGCCCAGCACTCTTCTAAATCCACCCCCCATCAAATATTTGAAGTTAGTTCTATATCAAGCAAAAATGTCACATGCGCCATGTTTCACTGGTCAAGTTTGAAGTATATGGAGTTAAACTCTGAATCTATCCAAAGGATGTGTTTACTAGAGCGGACAGCATAAATATAAGAGGGTCTGTGCCAAGGCCTATATGTTTATTATTAATGAACATGAGCTAAGGAGACCAAATAATAGTAGAATAAAAACCATTTGAGATTAGTATTATAAATGTCAGGAGATGAGAGTTTCAAGTAGTTCCTATACCCAATAGAATCAGACATTGCAAAGAGCAAAAGGAGAGTGATTACTCATAACAGTTCATTGAATTTGAAAATTTAAAAAGTTATTGCTTGGGGCACTTGGGTGGCTCAGTCAGTTAAGAGTCTGCCTTCAGCTCAGGTCATGATCTCAGGGTCCTGGGATTGAGTCCCACATCGGACTCCCTGCTCAGTGGGGAGCCTGCTTCTCCCTCTACCTCTGCCCCTCACCCCCTGCTCGTGATCTCTCTCTGTCTCAAGTAAATAAATAAAAATCTTTAAAAATAAAATAAAATAAAATAAAAGTTACTGCTCATTATAATAAAAATTATCATCCATAAACTTGGGAAAAATTTAAAATTCAAAATACAACTGTTAGTGAGGGTCCAGGGAAAAGGGAAATTCATACTTTGCTCTTCAGATTGTCAATTGGAGCAGCCCAGTATTCAGTAACAAGAGCCCCCAGCATTACACCCCCCTTACCAACAATTCCAAGTTGAAAAATTTTCAAAAAAAAATCAGAATTCTACAAAGGACACAAAAATATGGTTTTGAAAAAAATATATAGTTTACATGAAAATTTGGTAAAAATCATTGATGAGGAAACTGCTGTACAGTGCTTGAGGACAATTTATGTCTTCAACAATATTGGCAGTAAATAGAAAAAGAGAAGTAAAGGAAACATTTTTAAAAATCCTGAAGCTAGGGTGCATCACTGCAAATTTTTTTCAGTAATTAAGTTAATAAAAATCCTACTGGAGTTCAAGAGCTTTTAACATGATGTTTTCTCCAGTATGCTTTTATTGAAAGAAGTGCAGTAGACCAGAACCTCTTTAGTGAATAGACCAGGTACTTCATAAACTTTAGCTAACCCAATGATATACAAAGGTTGAGGATGCTTCTAGATAAACAAGCTAGGACCTATGATTTAAGCACACTTATCTAGATTTAGCCGAAATCATCTTCATAATTGAAAATTACAATGGCTCCTAAATAAGTTTGATGTATGAGAAGACAGCATTCAATTATTGAGGACTTTTTGCCCATAATTATTCACACCAGATTTCCCCCATATAGATACATTAATCTAAATGCCATATATCAGACAATATCACAAAGTGAGTTTTAAAATAGTAAAGAGAAATAGGAATGAAGAAGTGTTGACAAGTTTTTTCAGAGAAACTGCAAGTTACTATATCCGGCATTTCTCAATAAGGAAAATTTATTAGCTCAGAATCCCATCAGGGCAGAGACACAACATGGGAAAATTTTCCTTTATCCTCTTGGAAAATAAACTCTGGCTAACCAGGTTTACGTAAAGAACGTATCTTGTTTTGGAAAGGAATTCTTCCCTTATTCTCTTTTTTCTCTCAAGGTTATGGGTTACCTATTTTGTCCTCTGGAGTCTTTAACAACAAAGGTACTTGAAGACACATTTTCAACAGGTCTCCTTCAGCTTAGAAGAGATAAGGAGTCATTGCCTGGTGGGCCATCCACTTCCGACAGAGAAGGGTGACCCAGATGATGGGCACTGATGCCCTCAGCCTTCTTCACTTCAGTAGGATTGTCTGGCCTTTTTTTGGTTTGTTTCCAATGTAGGTAAATGAGCTCTGCAAATATTAACCAGTGTCAGGCATGCTGTGAGCCTCTTCCTAATGAGGCCCTAAGGATGTAAGCTGGAGGAGCTATTTCAGCTGGTCTAAAGGCAATACCTAACAGTCAGACATTTAATTTCACTTAAGTGCAAACCAGAGAAGGGTAGCCCTGGAAAGCTTTTTAAATATGAAGAAATATGCTCAAATCATAGCATAATCTAGTTAATGACACAATAGGGCTTTCAAAAATGACCTAAAGCAAAGGATAAAGCAAATGATTTTTTTAAAAAAAATCCCAAACTAATCACACTGCATTAAAAAGGTCTGTTATTTTGAAGTGCTCCTTTGCAGACACATCTGCATTTATCTTAATAAACAGTAGGCTTTCTGATCCAGGTTCTGGGAGGTAGCCATATGACAATGATCTTGGTGCCAGAGCTATTTGCCGATACTGCATTAGAGAAGATCAAACTCTAGCAATGCTCTTTTTGTCTACTCATCACATTCCTGCATCTGGGCCTTCTCCTAAATTAATTTCCTTTTTGTGTGTGTGTATTTATTCTGTGCTTTATTGTGCAATCTCTGTCTTGTGGATTGATGCCAGCATTACCTGGTTTGGGTTATATGCACCTAGAATACAAGGATTCTGTCAGCAAAACAGCTCTATAGAGTATGAAAGCAGCATGGGTCTTCAAAACGTTTTTCTGATAATGATGATGAATCGCTTCTGAAAAGTTAGTGACAGCCAATGAAAAGGTGGAAGTAATTATCTTTTTTTAACTTCCTGTTCAGCAAAATGATTTCTCCTATAATTTCCCCTGATTAAAAAATATATGTATGGATATCTATCTATCTATCCATCCATCCATCCATCCATCCATCCATCCATCCATTCATCCATCATTGGCTAGCTAGCTAGTATATCCCCAGGCAGAGAAAAGCAGCAGGAATCCCCAGCTCTGCAATTGGTAAAATGGCAAAAATGGCAGACACAATTCAAATCATTCATTGAGATAAAATTAGCTCAATAGAAGAGAAATAATATAATAGAAATTAAATTGCATAGTATGTGTTATAGGTTATTGAGTGGTTTATCACAAAAATAAACATGTATATTTGCCCATGGGGCAATTAATTCTTCTCTATGTACAGTGTCCGAATATTTTCTCTAGTGAGGAAATATTCTATGTTTATACCTTTCACTCTGTTTTCTTCAACAAGTCCCCCGGCCACACAATAATGCAGTGTTCTATGACACAGAATGCATGAGCTGTTATGAGATAGAAGTAATCCCCATTGGTAGCAATTGGAGATGATGCTTTAGTGTTCAAACATATACACTTCAGAGTGTATAAACTTAAAGCTTTCTTCCTTAAATTACTGTCAAATCTAAACATTACAATAATATATGCTTTCTTTTTTAATTAAAAAAGCTCCAATACACATATATATTTTTATCTAGTTTCTCACTCCTAGGCATATAATATTCACTTTTGAAACCAAAATTATCATTTAAGTTATTTACCAGGAAGAAAAATAGTAATTCTATTTAACTACATGCCCTATGAAACTCTGTTAAAGGATAAATTATAAATTGGACTCATCTGTCCCAGTTGCTAATCATTCTAGGTGTCCATCATTGTGAACAAGTGGTTAATTCACACCACATCACCATCAATGTGCTAACTAGCAAATCAGCACTTCTGCGTGTCTATAAGTATTTATGACCAAAAAATGAAAACTGAGGAAAGAGATGGGAGAATATTTAAAGGTTACAGAAATTTAAAAAGGAAGAAGCGATAGGATTTGATGATATTATATGTGGGGTAAGGGTAATGAGTTGGGAATGACAGCCAGGTTTTGGCTTGAGTGTCATTTGTGAGTCACATATGGAAAATTCAAGAGGAGGAGTAATTTTTTATCTGTTTCTTTTCAGAAGAGGAAAAGGGTAGTGAGTAATAATGAATTGTTTAGGATGTGTCCCATCTGAGTTGTCTGTGAGATATTTAAAAAGACGTCCTTGAGGCCAATGGATATGCAGACCTCTATTCAAAGAGAAGAGTGAAGTGGAAATATAAATATAAACATGTCATTAACATATTAGGTTGATAATAAAATCTTGCATGTGAATGAGATCCTTAGTAAGTGTAGAGCAATGCAAGAAACAGTCGTGAGGGTATTAATTCAACTGCGGCTCTCCTAATTTCTTAACCCTTATGCTAATGATCAGATTACTCAAATTTTGATGAGCAATGAGCTCACTCTACTATGTCACCATTACCTATACCAACATTGTGTTCTTATTACTATTTGCCAATGGTTTTAAAATTTCAATCATATTTTTTGTATCCTTTAATTTTGTTCTATTGATTTTCACTTGAAATTATGCTTTTAAAATTTACACATATGGTTACACATAGAGCTAGTTCATTCATTTAACTAATGTGTACCGTCTGCATGAACTGTGTTTACTCATCCCCCTTTGGTAATCATTAGATGACATCTCCTTTTTTGCTCCCAAAGAGCATTGTAATGAATGTCCTTTAACTCACATAAGCGAAGTGTTTTTATAAGGAAGTATTTACTTGGAACTGTTAGGTGTGCCTATCCTTATGATTTCAGGAAATAGGAAATGAGGTAGAGGACTAGCAGGTGAGTAGAAATGAGGAAAATACGCTACCGAAGGAAATAATGTATGTGGAACTATGCTTGAGCTGTAAATGTCATTCAGGTGCTATCATTAACATCTTCCCTTCTTTCTTTTTCTAAGCTAACTTTGTTCTATTCAGTTTTTCTTCATGTAATACAAGAAGGACCAAAAAACAACCATTACTTCCTAATGATGTTTCATCTTCTAGCTTTGGAAGACAACAATAGTTGTATAATTAAAAAAGAAAAGAAAAGAAGTCATGGAGAAATAAATTTGGGATCTGATGTATTATATGTGCTATTCCTACAGTATCGAAATGCATTTTAAATCTTTTGAAAGGTGTAAAGAGTGTTGAGTTTATCTAACACAGTGTTTGGAAAACTTACTTCACTTAGGAACCTTTTCCAAACACACCTATTAAGAATTTACAGAACTAGTTTTCTGTGGAGCCTGTTGGAAGAAATGGCTTAACTCTGCGTTCACTGTTGGGCTGACCAAGCCTTCAGAGAAGCAGCGCTGTGCTTTCTGCGGACCCTCTGGACTTGCCCCTGGCATTCTGATGTTGACTTCCTCCTTCCACTATGTTCCTGACCCTCCACCATGCTGGGACTTCTACTCAAGCATATGCTGCAAAGGAAAACAATTCCTTCTATTTCAAAATGCTAAATACTAGGTGGATCTGTAAAAGGTATACATTTTCTCTGTTTTCCTAAAAACAGGAACTTGTTATTCCAAACAATACTTATTTTGTTTCTGATCAGCTCCAGCCACTGATATCTTTGTTTTTTTAAAATTTAATTTTATGTTATGTTAATCACCATACATTACATCAGTAGTTTTTGATGTAGTGTTCCATGAATCATTGTTTGAGTATAACACCCAGTGCTCCATGCAGTACGTGCCCTCTTTAATACCCATCACCCGGCTAACCCATCCTCCCACCCCCCTCCCCTCTAGAACCCTCGGTTTGTTTCTCAGAGTCCATAGTCTCTCATGGTTCATCTCTCCCTCCAATTCCCCCCCCTTCCTTTTTCCCTTCCTACTATCTTCTTTTTTTTTTTTTTTAACATATAATGTATTATTTATTTCAGAGGTACAGGTGCACACTGATATCTTTATTTAACAAACATGATACAGTGCTTACTATGTGGTAGGCATTATTTTCTAGTGATTTACAAATAGAAATTCACTTACACCCCCAATGACTCTATGTGGAAAGCACTCTAATTATCCTTAGATTTCAGAAGGGCAAACTGGAACTCGGAGAGATGACGGGAAGCAGCAGAGACAAGGTGCAAAACCAGTCAGTTGTTGGCTCCTCTGTTACCTCATTTCCGCTTTCTGGTATCACTCTGTATTATTTAAAAATATATATTATATTGGGGCACATGGGTGGCTCCTAGGTTGAGCATCTGATTCTTGATTTTGGCTCAGGTCATGATCTCTCAGGGTCATGAGATCAAGCTCCATATCAGGGCAGGCTCCCAGCTCAGTGGGGAGACTGCTTGTCTCCCTCTCCCTCTGTTTCTCCAATCCTCCTGCTCTCTCTCTCTCTAAAATAAATAAATAAATCTTTAAAATATGTATTATATAAATTCCAATGTACATATATACATGCTTTATATACTTACATCTATATATTTTATATATGATGTGTTTAATATATATTTATGCTTATTTATTATATATTATAGATATATTTATATCTATCTATCTATATATACTGATATAGATATGCATAAAGTAGTTGACCTGACAGAATAATTGTCTAAACTTTTATAATTAAACTGTCCCTTTACAGTGAGATTTCAGATTGATTCAGAATTGTGCTACCCTAATCACTGCCAGACTTTATTTTCTATAAAATAACAACAAAGCTAGATTTTAGTACGCTTTTCTCCTACTAAATGTGTGTGATTGCCATTAACAAACCCATTTGGTACTATACTTATCGTTGAGGTTTGTTTATTTGCTTTTTAAAATACATTGCATTGTCTTACTCAAAAAAAATTCTTCAATAAAAATAATTGCAAGGAAGTGGGGGAAAAGATCAATGACCTGTAATTTATATTTCAATAGAGATACTAAAATAAGCTGCTTTTATTTTTGATTTATTTTAGAGGATGGCTTTTAGAGCCTTCTTTTGACAGCTACTATAACCCTATACTAAAGCAGGAACTGCTGGAAAAAAAATCTCCCTCTCCCAAAATATCAATAAAATGAGCAGGAAAAATTAGCTTCACAGCAGGCCACTTTAATGAGACACAGAAGCAAATCGGACAAGGCAGATAATATGATGCCTTTTGGAATATAATAGAGAATAGAATTAGCAAGTATAAAAGAAGTCCCATCATTGTGTAAATCAAACTCCCAGGGTGGGAGGAAAATCTTATGTATCTATGAAAGATGGGCAGGCAGGCATGTGCCTATAGCTACTAGGGACTCATTCTTGTGTATGTATTTATGTATATAAATGCAAATGTGTCTGTATATATTATCCTGTGCAGAGCATAGTATGCTATCACTGTTGTGGATAACAGCAAATAAACATTATTACTACAATCTGAATTTCCATGGAGAGAGAGAGAGAGAGAGAGGGAGAATGTGAAGCTCTTGAATGTAATGTAACACTTCCCTTGCAGAGAAATCAACTCCTTTCAAAAAAATGAAACTAAATTTTGGAGGAGAGTGAAGTGATTCTTAAAATGAATAGTAACAACCATATAAAAATTGAGGATCCCTCAAGATTTAAAAGTCCTGAAGTAAGTAAGTCATTTTTATTCTGACATAAAGGTTACCAACTTTTTCTATATTCTCATTTAAAAGAATAAGTTACTGACTTATAAAATGCATTATTTAAAATTCTACACATCTAAAAGCAACACCTT
The DNA here is from genome assembly GCF_002201575.2 of Neomonachus schauinslandi. Classification (NCBI taxonomy): domain Eukaryota; kingdom Metazoa; phylum Chordata; class Mammalia; order Carnivora; family Phocidae; genus Neomonachus; species Neomonachus schauinslandi. The sequence continues at coordinate 81,726,735 of NC_058407.1, read as the reverse complement.
CTAGAAAACTTCATGCGACCTTTTTTAAGTTTCCAAGAAAAAAATCCACTTCAAAAAATTATCAGAATTCATCAACTGTAAGGCAGACCCTAGACTTTAAAAATTCAAGCTCTTATAGTAAATTCTTACTCCAGATCAGTTCTTTACAAGTAGTTTTTAATAGGTGATATTAAAAGAAATTACACACAATAGCTTTAAACTAAGTCCCAGGACAATGAGTTAGTTTCAGAGGAGAGTGGCACTTTTAATGACAGCAGGTTAGGTGGCTTAAGATTGTTTCCTAACCCTACAATCTTTCTCAGGGGCTTGTGTCAGAATCTGAGGGAAAGAAAAGGACAAACATGCAATAAAAGACCTGGTTCACAAAATTCACAGGCAACACTAAAAACACAAGGCCACCCTCCTGTGCAGCCCACAAAACAACACGCAGCATCACAGCAAGGACAGGGGACTTGTGGGGCGGGGTAAGGAGCTTGTAGGCTTTCAGGTGACCCTCGACATTAGTCAGAGCGAAGGGGGAGAAACACAGCAAACACCACACAACAGGCCAGGTGCCGAGTGTGAGCACCCGTGAGATCCATTCTCAGGTGGGAAGAAGCCAGGACAAGAGGCAGGAGTCACTCTGCTTTTCCAGATAAGGAAAATCTTATTTTACCTTCAAACATACACAGCTTTAAGAGATGTAGACTGAAAACTTGCTCTTAGGAAACTCCGTCATGTATGGGTTTTTGTTTTGTTTTTTTTTTCTGGTGTTATTTCTAAGCCCACTGCAAACCCTTCTCCCCCCACACGTACACATTTGAATGAAAGCAATAAAACTTGAAAATCAGTGAAGATTTATACCATTTAGTTTGCACTTAAACAAAATATCTCCATTTTTTAATAAATTACCAACTGCATTATGAATACATATGGCACAAAATACTCTTCCCAATTATCAAAGATAGTGGAATTTTGGCTTTCAATCATGTAGTTAGTCTATTAGCCAAAGTGATGCTCTGGAATCAGAGGACACAGCATATTGGGATGCCACTAATGAGGAGCCCCTGCCAAGTAACTGCACCTACACTACTTCATCGACAACATCATTATGAATTCATGTAGAATTTGGGGATACCAGCCCCTCCCCCAGAACGACCATAATGAAGACGTGTGGCTTGGCAAATAGCTATCCTGCTGAAGCACCATTTCCCGCTCTGCTTGGTCTAGTGGGGTTCCAGAATACAGTGGTCCTTGGCAAGTTTTGTTGCTAAATTAGGGTACCCTAGAAACAGGACAAAATTAAACCTTAAAAGTTTATCCCCCACATATTTTACCTGTAAGTCTTTGTCTCTGTCCTCAAAACATATTTTTGAGCAATCCCTAGTACTGATTTTAGTTGTGTGGTTTTTTTTTTTTCTTTCTTACTTAGCCAATAGACATTTTTTAAAGCTTTGGTTATTATTTGCTCAGCACTTAATGAGGCAATGGGAGAAAAAAAAAGTAAGACACAGAACCTGCTTTCAAATACCGTGTCTGGGAGACACAGCTTATAACACAACAATAACGTGTGTTTAGCAGTAGGGTATGCACAGGGTACTACGACAGAAACGTATAAAGAAGAGACCCCTGACATGCTCTCATTGAGGGGCAAAATTTCCACTTCTACAAAGAAGTTAGGATTTAATTAGAGTCTTGAAGTTAGGGTTGAAGTTTATGAGGTTTTCTAGAGAGAAAGAGAAATCTAAGCAAAAGGAAGAGAATGTGGATAGACACAAGAATAGGAGAACATGGCATTTTGAGGAGTGGCAACCTTTCACTATGGCTAGAGAACACTGTGTGTGTGTGTGTGTGTGTGTGTAAACAGGCTTGGAGTTCGGAAGTAGAAACAAAGTCTAGGCCCCAAATGAGCAGTGTATGCTGCTCTAAGGTTGGATTTAATGTGCCCTAGAGAGTCACAGAAGGATTTCAAACAGATGAATAACATGGTAACATTTCCTTTTAGAAAGTTTTGGTTTGGAATGGACAAACTGAGGGAGGGAGGCTAGTCAGGAGGGTAATTCAGGAAAGAGGCAGCGGGTTCCCTCTTGGCAGGAGAGAGAAAAATATCTGAGGGAAAAGCAGAAAGATGCAGGAGGTTACTGTCCCTCCTGTGAAGAGAAGGCGAGATTTCACACATCAGAAATGTCAGTTCAGGTAAGTTAGAAAGACGTAAACAGGTCCAATAAAATATAGTTCATTATGCTATCAAAGCATAGTTGTCTCAAGGGAACAAGAAATAGCACCAAGTGCTAGGGACAGAGGTCTTAAATCTTTATTATTACACCCTAAATAGGACTTTATTAAAAGCACCCTAGGAATCTTTTAATAAAAATTAGGTGCTTCCCTTTGAAGTCTCACTTTCTATTTTAATTTCCTATAGCAGAAATTCCAGAAACTAAAAATAAGATGAGAGGGAGGGAAAAAAACAAGAGAAGAGAGGGATCGTGAAGTGGCATCCCGAAGGCCGGTTCCTGGAATTCTCAGCAACACTCCTGTGTTGCTTTTCCTCCCCTTTCACCTCATCTAACCCGCCACACCAGCCCAGCCTCTCACACACATGTGGCCACTTGAGTTTTGAGCCATAAATCTTGCAAACTCTGTCAACTGACAGCCTAATAACATGAAAGGAGTATCTGCAAACAAGATGGTTTTGAGCCATTGCTCATGACCCTGAACAAATCAGGGCCTGGTTCCCTTTGCAGGTTAGAGCCTCTCCTTTAATCACTTAACTGGGCAGATTGATGTGACACTTAAGAAATAAACCAAGAGGTCTCTGTTTTCCAGCTATCTACTGGTCTCATTTACTTTTTCCCTAACAATTAAGTCCAGCTTGTCATATTTTGAGACCTAATCAATGTATAAATGAGGGGCGGCTGATCATCTGGCCTTTTCTGCCCTGTGTTAGTTATGCACAAGGAATGCAACCTTTTCCAGCTTTCTACCTGGTAATCATCGAGGAGCCTTCAAATAACGATGCAGTGAGGTTAAGGGCTAAGGCAGTGGTTATCAATCTTGGCTGCACACAAAAAAATCACCTGTGGAGTTTTGTTGTGTGTATGTGTATGTGTGTGCTGTTGTTGTTGTTGTGGGGGGGGGTGGTACTTTAATATTTCAATATAGATGCTTAGGACTCAAAGTAAACCTAATAAATCAGAATTTCTGGGCCCAGGCATTTTTATAAGCATCCACTGTAGATTTGGATGTTCAGCCATAGTTAAGAATAAGAAGGTATCGGCAATACTCCCAATTTCTACCAGCTGTGGCAATGATTAATCCACAAAGCAATGTTTCACTAGGGAACCATGCAAAAATGCAGATTCTTAGGAACCACCAAGGCCTATTGAATCAGAATCTGGGGAACTGGGACCCAGAAATTTGAGTTGTGACAGGCTTCTTACATGAATTTTAGATTCACCAAACTTTTTGAGAACCACTCTGCAAGGATTTCAAATAGCTGCTTTGTTTTCTATGTCAACTCTAGCACATATTATTAGCACTTGGGGAATTGGAAGGAGCCCCAGGGATACTCATTGGGACCATGCCAAATTACTATTCCAGATATTAGTGAGGAAGGAGAATGCAAAACACACACACACAAAACAAGGAGGAGATAAAAATAAGTTTCCTGCCTTAACAGAAGAGACACTACTCAGTGGGAAAAATAATCACCAAGCAACCTATGAAGATTACAGATTAACCGAAAGAGAAATGCAGAAATGCTAACGGGATGCATTGCCTCCAGCCTTTTTTGACAGTCATACTTCTAGAAGCACCATGCAGAGACTAAGAGCTACTTCTTGATTATGAAGCAGTTCTTGGCAGACCCCACCTAAATGCCCAAAAGTGTAGGCCACAGTTGCCCTAAAACTAGAGGATGCAAATATCCTCAACTTTTGCTAACTATATCTAGAATTACACTTGAAATGCTTCACATGATAATTACATAGCCCTCCTCATCATCTCATATTTTGCCTTCCTGGTATCTCTAGCATCTTTCATACAATAGGAACCCTTTCCCAGCAAGTGTCCACATAATATTTTCAGATAAACTGGAGCAACTAGGAGACCCCAAAAGGGGAAAATAACCTAAAAGCAAAATAAAACTAGGACATACCAAAAAACAAAAAAAACAAAACAAAACAAAAAAACAATGGTGATGTGGGTGGACAGTGTTTTTTTGGAGGCAGTACTCTGCTCTCATAAACTCTGTTTCCACCATAGTGGATAAACTGCCAGTTTCCCACACTGCAAGTGCAGCATATGTTCATGGAGGCAAAGGTTCACAGTCTTTTGCACCTACAGACTGGAAATTCCTCACATTCACTCTGCTCATCCCTAGGGCGCCCTAGAGATGACACAAGATCGCTGGAGGCAACACGAGGAGGACCAATTACCTTAGATCATAACACAAACTGTAAGAAATATCAAGTAAATTAAAAATGGGTGTGAGCATTAATATTATATGCTGACTCTACTAAAGAAAAAAAAAAAAAACAAAACATGATTTTTCACTAGAGAAGACTTCCCTGAATCACAGACCTTGTTACTTAGGCATCTCTAGTTTCTCATCTTGAACACCCTGTCCTGAGAACAGACCCCTCTATCATAAAGCTAGGTGGTTTTTCTTCCGAAGGCAAGGCCTGCCAGATCCCATCCAAAACACTCCAAATGAGACTCCTCAGACAGGCAAAAACTGCAATTAAAAAAGGGAGAGGTGGGGGCGCCTGGGTGGCTCAGTTGGTTGGGCGACTGCCTTCGGCTCAGGTCATGATCCTGGAGTCCCGGGATCGAGTCCCGCATCAGGCTCCCTGCTCGGCAGGGAGTCTGCTTCTCCCTCTGACCCTCCTCCCTCTCATGCTCTCTGCCTCTCATTCTCTCTCGCAAATAAATAAAATCTTTAAAAAATTTAAAAAAAAAAGGGAGAGGTGAGTAAATTTACTGGGAAAAGCACACACACTTATCTTTAAAGATGAGAAGAGGGGAGCCTGGGTGGATCAGTCGGTTGAACTTCCAACTCTTGATTTCAGCTCAGGTCATGATCTCAGGATCCTGGGATCAAGCCAGGTGTCAGACTCCCAGCTCAGCAGGGAGTCTGCTTTCCCTCTCCCTCCCCCTCTCCCCCCACTCAATCAGACACACTCTCTCTCTCACTTTCTCAAATAAATAAATATTTTTTAAAAAGATGAGTAGAAAAATACTCATCGTATATTTTAAATAGTATTTAAACATATAGTGGTTTGTCTTAAGCTAAATCATTGGCCAGGTACCCATCCCATCCACAGCTTGCTGTGGTTTAAAGAGTCTGTTTCAATGAGCAAGTTTCCTACCAAGTGATTGGAAGCCTAGCGCAAATGAGCCTATGGTGTACAGCCCATAGACTACAGAGTGTTGGAGTTTAAATAAAGAAGGGTATCATATGACCTCACTGATACGAGGAATTCTTAATCTCAGGAAACAAACTGAGGGTTGCTGGAGTGGTGGGGGTGGGAGGGGTGGGGTGGCTGGGTGATAGACATTGGGGAGGGTATGTGCTATGGTGAGTGCTGTGAATTGTGCAAGACTGTTGAATCACAGACCTGTACCTCTGAAACAAATAATACATTATATGTTTAAAAAAAAAAAAAAGAAGAAGATAGCAGGAAGGGAAGAATGAAGGGGGGGAAATCGGAGGGGGAGACAAACCATGAGAGACTATGGACTCTGAGAAACAAACTGAGGGTTCTAGAGGGGAGTGGGTGGGGGGATGGGTTAGCCTGGTGATGGGTATTAAAGACGGCACGTACTGCATGGAGCACTGGGTGTTATACGCAAACAATGATTCATGGAACACTACATCAAAAACAAATGATGTAATGTATGGTGATTAACATAACATAATAATTTAAAAAAAAAAGAAGGGCCGCGCTGAATCCAGGATATCACTGCAGTGAGAAGTCGCTTCCTATTCCCTGGTGTTACATACACCACACTGGGGCTGGGATGGGACAGCGAAGTGAAAGTCCAAGGTAATCTCTTAGATTTCTCATATTTTCAACTCCCCCATCCATCCTACACTCTGAAACCTTTTCCCCAATTTCTGGATTTGCAGCTTCAGGCTATAGATAAACAACTAATTTCTAATGATTACTTGTCAACTAAAAGACTAAAATGTGCTGTTGGTTGGGACAATTTCCAGTACCTCAACACTACATTCAGAGCAGCCCAGTTAAGCTTTGTTTTCATCAGTTTGGCTTAGATTTGGTGACTGAATGAATGGAATAATCACAGAATACTTCTTTATCCAAACCTGAGCTGTGTTTGAAGGGCATCTTAGACAAAGGTAAGTAACAATAACAACTAGTATTTATTGGGCCTTTCTGTGGGCTAAGAGCTTATTACCATTTATTCTTCTCACTAACATTGTTAAGAAGGTGCTATTATCACCTCATTTTTTAGCTGAGTTAAGTGAGGTAACCTAGAGGTTAAGTAACTTGCTTGAGGTCCCATAACTGGCTAAAAAATGTTGACGCCTGACTTCAAATACAGGCTATGATTCCAAAGACCTCTTTTAACAATTGCACTACTGTGTCTCATTTAGAGAGACGCAAAACAATCATGAAAAAGACCCTAGAAAAATGTGAGCATGATGTTTTGTCAAATTCACTGTGATACTTTGTGGTTATTGCCTAAATAGAAGATCTTGGGGGCCATGAGTGTCAGAATAATCTAGAAATAGAACTCAAGGCCTCTGTATCTGAAATTTTCTCTTTCGTATGTTTTAGATTTTGGATTTACACTCATGCCATTAATTTTATATCTAACGGTTGTTTTTACATTAAAGGTATGATTGTGCTCACCTCCTTCCCCCCTTAAGTATATTCTGTGGGGGATATTAGAGATATTGTTCATATAGATAATGGTGTACAATTTTAGCCTGAGGGCTAAACAAGAGGTCCTGTTTTCATTATTCTCTTGGGACAATAAAATTAATAACTCTCAGCAGGGTCACTAGACTCTTGTCAAACCAGCATTGAGTCTTTCGCATTCAAAAGATACACTGCTATAATTGACCCAGGACTATGTTTTAATTTGTGTGTCCCAACGGGACTCTTGCCAGAACATCAGATTAAAACCAATCCTAAATAGCTTTGCCATTTGTTTCAAGGATGAACATAGCACTTTAATTTTACAAATGGTGTGTAATTGTCACCAGACTCCAGGCCCGTCCAGACAGGGGCAATAAAACTATGAGCACTACCTTGAAAATCCATAGAAATCAGTCAACAGCATCAATTGGGTGTCTATGTGGTTTGAAGCCATAGTAACAAAGTTTCTTATGGAAGTCTCGTCAAGTATTTAAATATTCAGTGTCATCTTCAGATCATGAGTCAGGTCAGTTTTTAATTTGGAAAGTATGACCACACTTTCCTTAAACATAGTACCAAAACAAGAGCTTGATTTTTTTTTTTTTATTTTAAGCCGTGCAGATATCTGTTTCTACTCACATTCATTTTTTTTTTTTTTTTGGTCAAAATATCATGAAATGGTATTAGGATAAGGATAATGTAGTGAAGGAGTCCCAAGTACAAAGACCTAGAGAAGTCATTTGAGTGAGTGATATGGGCTGGTGGATCTGCAGTGAACTGTTGAGCAAACATTCCTTTTAGAGGAGCAGCCAATACTCCACTGCTGCCCACTATTGAATACAGAAATGGGGACACAGTGTCCCAGAAGGTACACTTGTCAAGAAAAGTGAGAAATACAGATTTTTAGGTAACAGTTACCAGTTACCGACGTTTAAAATTGGCAATGACTTCAAAAATGATTTAAAGAAAAAAGAAAACAAAAACAAAAAACTGTGTAGGCCAGATTTGGTCCTTTGGTAAAAATTGTTGTTAAAAATATTTAAGGAATTTTTCTTTTATCTTGTTTTCCTTCTATGAATTTTTTGTATAGAAAACAAAGCTAAGTTATTTAACACCTACTATGTTATTGGACTATATATAACCCTATAAAATCGGTTTCATTATTCCTGTTTTACAGATGGGGAAACCATGAGAGAGATCAAGTAGTATTTTTAAGATCACTCAACTAGTGTTTTCATCTAGGTCTACCTAACTTCAAAATCCATGTCCTTTATACTATGCCCATCTTTTTTTTTTTTTTAAGATTTTTTATTTATTTGTGAGAGAGAGAATGAGAGGCAGAGAGCATGAGAGGGAGGAGGGTCAGAGGGAGAAGCAGACTCCCCGCTGAGCAGGGAGCCTGATGTGGGACTCGATCCCGGGACTCCGGGATCATGACCTGAGCCGAAGGCAGTTGCTTAACCAACTGAGCCACCCAGGTGCCCCTACTATGCCCATCTTTGATGGGCTCTAAATAGGAATGGTTTGGGGGACAATTTCAGAACATATAATCTTCCAAAATGAAGTTTAATAAAAAAAAAAAACAATGTAAAATGGATAGGCTCTACCATCTGCAGGGAAAAAAATGACTTGAAGAAATGGTTTATCAACATATAAATGACATCAGAGGGCCTCTTAGACCTAATTAAATATCTCAAATGTTATCAAGGAATCTAAAATATAACTAGTGTAAGTTATTTAAACTGTGAGCTAAATAAACGTTTAACATTATAGAACACTCTTTATATAACTGAATGGTCTCTATAAAACCAAAAAGCAAAGGAGCCAAATAAAACAAAAAAAACTTTATTTTTTAACACTTTCCATGGAAAAGGTGCCTTGATAAGTTACCTTGATAGTTGGCTGAGTATTCTGATCTATTTAGTGAATTCTGGAGTTAACTATTCTAGGAGAGAAGGCGGCATATTTGGCCTCCAAGCCCAATGACTTCAGGTAAAACTATCTCACTGCCTTCACCCCCTCCCTCCATGTTCAGGAAATAATCTTCAGAAACATATAACAAGTGGACAAAGAAAACCTTTCTATGGAGGAGATTTCTAGTCATCTTGGTAATTAAATGTCTCAGCTAAAATATATATATATCTCAACTTCTTGTGGATTTGGGTAATACAATTTAGTCCCTGGGATCTAATGACTCCTAGAAGAGTTGGAAGTTTCTAAATCGTAAGTCTAAGGACCTGTACAGACATTTCAACATCCCATTTGGCCCAGGTTGGAAGTCTGCAATCCCTTAACAATGATGCCCTCAGGGATGTGCACTGAGGGCCCCTTCATACCTGACATCACTGTGTCCCTAGTCTGTTCTCTCAGTCAACATTCCTTCTTCTTCAGCCTATTCCCCTCTACCCAAATTTTATGAAGCATAAATCCAAACCACATAGGAGTTAAAGCATTGCTATGTTACAAATGTTTAAATATATATATATATATATATTTCAAATTGCTTGATTATACGTTATACCTCAATGTCATATCATACATAAATTTTCTTTGAGAATTTCAACTATCTTCATGTAACAGAAATAGCAAAAGTTTAAGTAGTTAATGTAGCTAGTATAATTCCATCACCATTCTACTTAGCTTAATCATAGCCCAGTGTAAGCATGAAATGGGAGGTGTCAATTTGTCATTTTCTACGCTCAGATCTCCCATGTCACTCACGGTGTGAGCATCTCATCATTGGGGTGATTCTAGTGTTTAAAGAGAAGTATTTTTCATACTGCATGGCTCTTAGCACAAGCTGTCTACATTCCCCACTTCTCACCTGAAGAGGTAGCAGGATGCTCTGATGCCAAAGGAAAAATCTGGCTGTATTGCACATTGCTGAAGAGTGGTGTATTGGTCTCAATTATAGGACTTCCAGGGATTTTTCAAGAATTCATGATACCAAATAGTCATCTTAAATATTAACTCCATGACTTGACTCCCTCAATTGTGCTTGATGCCACTAAAATGCAAATTAGATAGTTCCTAGTTAATTATGGTTCCACTCTCTTCTCTACTCTTGTAGGTTTGATCATCGTGCCCTGTTGTCCAATATTTTGTCAACCACTCCTGCCTCAATTTTCATTCACCAAGGATAACCAGGGCAAAATTCATGACTGACTAGTAAAATATAGCTTACTACTAAACACATAGAAATAACAGATATAGATTCTCTTTTTACCTATTTATACTATTTTACTGTATTCATTTCTACTTCTATGTGATCAGGAGCAGAATATTTAAACTCCCCTGTATCTCTTTTGCTCATATGTAAATGAGGATCATAATAGAGCCTGCCTCTTAGAATTGTGACAATTGAATGACATGGTACATGGGAAAAACCTAAATTGGTGCCTGGAACATTGTAAACAATTAAAAATATCCAGTATTATTATTATTGTTGTTGTTATTCTATTTTTTAAATGAACTGAGTATTGTTCTAGGTTCTGGGAAGCAAAGATGAATAAGATCAGATCTTGCCTTTAGACAGATGAAAGTTTAGTGGGGAAGAAAAATAAAATAAATGATCATAATTCAAAAACAGCCTTCCATATATGCCTTCTTAGAATTTGCTCTAGAGATTTCAAATGGGTATGTTTACGACCTCCTCAGTTTTCAGCTCTATGTATGTACAATGTAAAACAAATTCAACTTTTGATTTTTTTGTGATGCCAGATGTGTTTTCTGTGAAGTACCTTCTATTGAGAATTAAATGGGAAGACAACTGACGGGTTATAAAGAACAATAGGTTTTACATGTCCTGCATATAATTTGTCTGAGTCAGAGTTTCCTCATCTATATCTTTACTAAGTAACCTTCTTTGAATATTGTCCTCCAAATTTTTAGAGATAATAGTTATAAATCAAGATAAAGAGATTTCAGGAGATGACAAGTGAAAATGACAGTGAACAAATACTATCCCTAAAGGATAAAAAGGCATTAGTGAACCACAGCAAAATTACCCAAAAGGACAAGGTATATAATTTAAAGGGAGAGGTCTTTTTCAAATGCCCTGAGTCAAGGAGACCCATTTGCAGCTTTGGGCTTATTTAATAACATTAAGCAAGAACACTTAACTATCTACAAGGACTGAGAGCATAAATCAGACATCAGTCCACACATTTTAAGATCAAAGCTGTAGAGCAAAATGATTTGTGGGAGGAACTAAACAGAGTGAATATATTATAGCTTTTCAGAGAATACTTAAGCATATTAGTTGTCCAAATTAGGATTTTGTTGTTGTTGATAGAGCCAAAAAGAAAAATATATGCCACTGAGATTTCATACTTCTCACCTACAGGATACTTTCAGTGAAAGTAAAACTTTCTCCAGCACATCTTAATGATGGACTATTGATACAGATATTATTCATTAGAAAAGTCCTAACTCTAGGATCAGGAGAAAAAACAAATTTCCAAATGATTAATTCTTATGGAAATAGTTCCACATTTACCAGAACTATAATTTGCATCAATAATGAGATTTCTCCTACAAAGAAGCTAAGAACCACAATCCAGCACCAAAATGCAAGACAACCACATGAGTATTTGGCATTGGTATTTACTATCTAGATTATGTATGACTTTTGAGCCATACTTAAGCCTAAGTATGGCCTTTTTTTATTGTTCCAATAGAACTGTATACTATTCTACAACTGAAAAAATATTTTGAATCCTAATTTTCTTTCCATTTCACAAACAGCTGACTTGGCCACAATTTAAAAAAAACATATTGAAAATAGTATGCATGAGTTTTCTTGCATTCAGTGAATGACTGCATAGGTCTCCCCCTCTCCCCACAGCTGAATTTCTTTTGCACTTGCTCTTGTGTTGCCAAGGCACCATAAGGAACAGAACTGAACTGTCCTGCATGTAATTTGTCTAAGTCAGAGTTTCCTCATCTATATTTTCACTAGACAGTAGATACTCAGTAAATCATTTTAAATATATAATGTATGAATTATTTTGGGCTTAAAGTAACATACTGGGAAAGTCCTAAATACCTGGACGATCAGGGAAAAAAAACAAATTTTCAAAAATTTCCAAATAATTTGTACCCAAAAGGCCACATTATTTTGCTGTTTTGATTTCGTTTTTCCATGATACATAAGAAGAGATGATTCCGGATGTAATATGGTTTGAGCACAGAATCTGGAGACAAACTGCAAGAGTTTAAACCCTGACTCCACCACTTTCTAACTATACAATGTTGGCAAGTGATTCGACTTCTGTGCCTCAGTTTTCTCCTCTATAAAATGTGGGTATCAATAGTACTTATTTCATTGTTTTGTGTGTGTGTGTGAATTATTTGAGTTAATGTATTAAAGCACTCAGAAGAGGTCCTGGCACAGAGTTACCACTCTTTAGGTGGTGGTTGTTATTATTTACTCATAATATGTAATTTCATATTACATGCATTGCTTTTGTTCAAAAGGTTTAATTAAACCAGGCAATTAGCAAAATGATTTGATTCTGATTTTCAGCAGGGCCCTTAAAGATAAGAAGAAAAGTTACAGGAGAAATAAATGTACAGTTAGATACATTTATAACTACTCAAATGACATCCAGCCAAGTCAATGTAAACCGGAAAGAAATCTTTAGCAAAATAAGAGCTCCAACTTTGTCTATTTTATTTATTTATCAGTTATTATCAACAACAAAACTAAAGTTGTAAAAAAGTTTATGCAAAACAAAAATCTTGGAGAAATAACTAATATACTGAAGATGATAGTAGAGTCACTATTCAAAAAGACTGCAACAAAATGACTACATTTAAATTTAATATTGATAAATGTAAAGCTGCCAAGACAAGCTGATACAATCTCTATGACCACCAACATACAGTAAAAGAGAAATGGTTCTAAGCTGTTTAGATAAGGGTTTGGGTAGGTTGTGAATTCAACACCAGTTAACATATTACATCACTTTCAAAATGGCTAATGTAATTTTGAGCAGCGCTAATTAGAGTAGGCACCTCACATAAAGATGCTCGTGGCCTCACTATTTCTGTAGTGGGTGGAGCGTATGGGCTGCTTTGATTCTGAGTGCTACAGCTGAAAAAAAGGAAGGGTCTTCGGTTTGGCAACCAGAGTGAGGCAGAGTCTGGGGGATACATGACGTGCCTGAAGGATCTGGAACAGAAATGCTTCAAATAAGTGCCTTCGATTATTTGAAGGATTATTACAGAAGAGGATTTATACTTATTCTGCACAGGTCCAGAGGCAAAATGAAGTAGAATTATAGGAAGTTAGCTTTTTGGCTGAAAATGAGAAAATACATTCTCACACATAAAGCTGTTTAATGGACTGCTTTGTGAGACACAATGTTCCTTGCTTCTGGAAATCTTCGAGTAAAGTCTCTATAATGATTTATTCATTGAGTCAGCCAATCAACAAGCATTTATTGTTTTGTGACTTTTTAAATGGCAGTGTATTGGATATGGTGAGTAAAATAATGAATGAAGAAGGACATCGCCGTTTATGACACGCTCAATGAAAGCTTGACACTGTGCTAGACACTTGGAAATACAGTATCTCACCTCCCCTTGTGCAGGTAGTATATTACCATCTTTACTGTAAACTCTTCTCTATACCACAGCCAGAGGGATTATTAGAAAGTAAAAATATGCTCATGAAATCCCCGCCTTAAAGACATTAAGTCAATTTCCACTGCTCCTAAAATAGACAAGACTTAGCATGGTCTAAAGGACTCTGGGACCCCCCATCTGCAAATTCAGCCTCTATCCAGTCAAATTCAGCCTCTATCCAGTCATGCACCTGGTTCTCAGACCCTTCCACACCCATATTCCCTCTGACCACAGAGCGTTTGCACACACAGTTTCCTGCACCTCGGAGCATGTTTCCCACCCATCCTTACCTAGTTCACTCCCGCTTTTCCTTCAGAGCTAAGTTCAAACAGAGAATTGTTAGGAAGAAAATGAGAAACATAACCTAACCCCCACAAACATGTAAAAATCTATTGTTATTTCGCATAGTACTGTGCATGTCCTCTTCATAGCACTTACTATTTGTAATTTTATATTTGATTGTGTACTATTGCTGTTTATTGTATGCATGTCTTTCCTATTTGCTTGAAAGTTCCAGAAAGGCAGAACCTGTGTCTAATGTTTATTTTAGGAGGCAATAAAGCGTATTGACTATGAGAACATATTCTGGAACCAGACTACCTGGGTTTGAAACCCTGTTTTGCTACTTCCTAGCTATGTGTCCTTCATGAGTGCTTAACTTCTTGGTACCATAATTTCCTCATTCATAAAAGGGGGTAAGTAATAGGGCCTGTTGTGAGGATTAAATGAGTTCACATAAGTAAAGCACTTGGAATGCTGCCTGGCATATAGGCATTTCATAATAAAGACTATTATTTGTTGTTGAGTCCCAGAGTTCCACACAAGGCCTGGCACATAGAAGATAATATTTGTTGAACAAATGAATGAATGATGAAACTGAGATGGAAAATTTAGAGCTGGATCTCGCCTTCATACTTAGGACTCTCAGAGTCCAAAGATGCTTGTTATGTCCTCCCACTAGATTACAGAGGAGAGGCAACAAAATGCTACAGGAACACAGTGGAGGATACAATTAATTTCACCGGGAGAATGGGCAATTCAAGCTTACCTGTAAAGAACAAGTGAGGTATCAATAAGTAGAAATAAAAGTAAAAGGTGTTCTTGGCGAAAAGAAACAACACTAGCAAAGACATTGAAGTAGCATTTAGGGAATCAACAATAGTCTGAGAAGGGGGCACCTGGCTGTCTCAGTCAGTAGAGCATGAAAATGTTGATCTCGGGGTCATGGATTCAAGCTCCACGTTGAGCAAAGGGCTTACTTAAAAAAACAATAAAATAAAAAATACTTTAAAAAAAAGAATAGTATGAGGCGAGTGAATGCAAGTTAAATCATAGAGGTGGTCATGACTAAATTAGAGAGGAGTCAACATAAATGCAAAGAAATGGGAACTTTATTCTGAAGAAAACTGAGAGTCATCAACGCCTTTTTTTGAGCTATCATCTTATGAGTTGTTCATTTGTTTTGTTTTGTTTTATGTTTATGGAAGGATTAGACAGCTCACTGGACACAAGCAATCATTTGAATTAATATTAAAATAGCCCGAACAAGGTATGATGAGAGCTTTGCTTCTAGGAGTGGCAATGGAAATAGAAAAGTAGGAATGAGAAAGCAAAACTAGTCGCCCCCAAACAAGAGTTCTGTTGCATTAACTCGGGTACATTCAAATGCTAGAATATTATGCAGTCATTAAAGTAACTACATGCTCAGATCATCAAATAAAAAAGTAGGCTCTAAAACCATCACACAGTATGATCAGTTTCTATATAAAACATATGTTGTTCAAATACATTACATCTTGACTATTATACAAATTTACTTTTTAAAATGTAACACCGTATGCCAATATCTTACTAGTCATCTTCTTTGGTTAGGAGAATTAAAGTTGTGTTTTTAATATTCTTTTCTTCTTTTTGCTCTTTTTCCTCCCTAGCATATCCCCAAAGAACATGGAATCCTTTTGTAGGAAAAACAAAAACATGACAAAACATATTGAAAAAAACTAAAAGTAGGGTAAAATGTCAACAGAAATTCTGGGAAGTAGAGTGATCAAAATGTGGAAACAGTTATATAGGACTATCAGAAGGAAAAGGGGGAGATTCCAAATTGATCTCAGCATGTCACACCATTGGGACAGGAAAAACATGATCAATTTGTTCCATATTATGTAATAATACTGTTACTTGGCAATGATTTGATGGCTTTGTTCTCTTATCATACACCTTTCTCCTTTGCAAAGACAATGATCATTAGTGACATTGTGTTTTTCTTCAAAGCTGGATTGAGGTACTTGTATGAAGCAAACCAGACATCAGCTTTCATAGAAAAAAAAAAAATTCAATTGTAGACTTGCCCAGGATCCTTCTGAAGCTTTAGCAAGGGAGGAACCAACAGTTACAACCTGACTACAACATAATATTAAACTCAGATATACTTGGGGCTTTGGACATTTTATTACTTTTTTTTTTTTTGAGAGAGAGAGAGAGAGAGCATGGGGCAGGAGAGGGAGAGAGAGAATCCCAAGCAGGCTCCACACTCAGCCTGATGTGAGGCTCAACCTCATGACCTCGAGACCTGCTCCAAGCCAAAACCAAGAGTTGGACACTTAACCGACTGAGCCACCCAGCCACCCAGCTTTGGACATTTTAAAGACTCTTGAGCAGTTTTAAATAGAAATAAACTCTGGCTTAAAAAAAATCAATTCTACCCAAGGATATTATATCCAGGACTTTTACTTTGGATAGCTCAGAAGAGTTTGGGTATCATTTCCAGTAGAAAGACAACTCCAGAGGAAATATCTAATAGTATAATATTTCCTTAGCATAACTGATTGAGCTAAGACCAGTGATGGCAAATCACCTAAGAAAACACGATATTCTAACCCACTGAAGTCTTTTTGCCTTCTGAGCTATAAACATGACATCTCAACATTAAATTTAATTATTTAATATCTGCAAAGATAGATGCTGAGAGCATGTTAATTTATAGCAAAGAGTATAAAGTGTCCCATTCAAAAAAAAACCATCAGTTTGAAAAGTCACAGACAGAAATACGTTTTCTTCATATCTGTGTTTTATGAATGTTTTTATAAAATTAGGCATTGTGATTTTGTTGTTACTATTAATCTATATATTAGTTTAAATTTACATCTCTATCCTTGACCTCTCACCGTTTCTCCAGTTTCATTTTTCTCACTATCTAGAGGACAATTACTTGGGCACTCTTTGTCTGAATCTATTATCACCCCTTCCTAGCATGTTCTTTGCCAACTATCCTCATTACCACTTATCCTTGAGATTGTCTGTGTTTGTTAATGGAGTCTAGCGTTGTCTTTCTGACATGAGAAAAAAAATCAACTGTGTCTCAGTCATCTGTCCAAAATGCAATCTCATGGAATATGAGAAACTACTCCTTGTGCAGTCTTCCACGCCTTAAGGACAAGCCAAGTTTCACTTTATTTATTTATTTATTTATTTATTTATTTATTTATTTATTTATGTTTTTTAAAGATTTTATTTATTTATTTGACAGAGAGAGCGAGAGAGCACAAGCAGGGAGAACAGTAGAGGGAGAGGAAGAAGCAGGCTCCCTGCCAAGCAGCGAGCCCGATGTGGGGCTCGATCCCAGGACCCTGAGATCATGACCTGAGCCGAAGGCAGACGCTTAACCATCTGAGCCACCCAGGCGCCCCAAGCCAAGTTTCACTTTAAAATGGCCTATTAATATCACTACTTAGCAACAGAGTTTTAATGTAAAATCTCTCAGAAAAATCTTTACTACAGCAAAACGAATATGTAACTTCTGCTGTTCTTATAGATTTTAATGGATTTTTAATCTACCGATGGTAGGCTGTAAATTCGAGCTCAAAGGAAACACAAGTGCAACTCAATGGGAAGTTTTATTGGATTGCTTACAGAGAATTATAGTTATGATCAAAAGCCAGGACTGAACAAAGCCTGAATGCCTCTCTTCTCTTTTCAAGTGATTTGAATGCTTCATTTCTCCCTGTGTACTTCCTAAATTAGAATTTAAATGAATAAGGCAAAAAGTCTAAGTTAGGCAGCATGAGGTCGAAGCAAAAAAAGCAAAGTTTTGGAAAACTCACAAGTGGCAAAGAGCTCCCTGAATAATCAATACTTTGAGATATTTATATCCAAGAATTATTAACAATTTATTCAAGTATGTTCATTCTTTGTAATAGCAAAGGCATCTATTATGTATAGACTGCATGGACAAACAAGATCAGTCAACTAACAAACATTTACATAAATACTTAAAAGTTAGGAAAGAAAATACTATTTGCAAAACAATGAGTGCAGGTTTTATAAAAAGGAAGACATTTGAATTTGAGCTAATAGTTGGCTACAGCATCAAGGACAGGGCCTGAGCATATAGGGTCTTGAATATCAGTCTATTAAATTTAGATGTCATCCAGCAGGTCATTCAGGGCGACATTAACCATTTTTGAGCAGGGCAGTTATAGGACCAGAGCAGTGATTTAGGAAGACTAATCCCTTTGCAGTGTGTATAATACATTATCATAGAAAGAGCCTAGAGGTAGAGACACCAGCTAAGAGGTTAATAAAATGCTGCAGGTAAGAAGTGACAATGACCCACTCTATTCTCTTCTAATGAAGGAGATGTATAGTTACAGGAAACTGATTTCTAAAAATTATTTGTTGAAAATGATACTCCATTAGGTTTGATGATATTTTATGATATATATTCTACCAGAAAGAAAGAAAAAAAAAAAACACAAAGATTATCGACAAGAATAGAAGTCCTAAACCAAATGCCTACTCAGTTAAGTCTACCATATCCCATCTCATTTTTGCTACAATAATTTTTCCCCATATGAATCTCAAAGCTTCCTCTCACTCCTTAGCAATTATTGAAAACTTCCTTAATAACAGGGCTTTGAGATAACTGTTAGAACTTTCCCTGACTTCTAATTTCTGAAATATATGATGAAAGCATAACAAACAGGAACCTGTCTGTTCTCTAATACATCAAAGGCCTAAAAGCCAGAGATCCATCCATATTAAATAAACCCTTATTTGTCTTTTAAATTTATAAGTTTGAAACTCTGTGAAATTCTTTTTTTTTTTCTTTCTTGTAAGAGAGCTGTTTCTCACATTCATGTAATCAGCAATATTCAGGACACATACTCTTCCTTGAAGTCCTTTTGATAGGTGATCTCAATCATCATCTCTAACACTGCACCAACTATGAATATAGTGCTAAATAGTGGATTGTTTCTAAGTAAGGACCACAAGTGTGTTCTCAAGTCTTACATAGGAGGTCTCATC
Source organism: Neomonachus schauinslandi (assembly GCF_002201575.2). Taxonomy (NCBI): domain Eukaryota; kingdom Metazoa; phylum Chordata; class Mammalia; order Carnivora; family Phocidae; genus Neomonachus; species Neomonachus schauinslandi. The sequence goes on along the minus strand of NC_058407.1, from coordinate 81,707,932 downwards.
TTAACACCCAAGGGAAGTTTGGTATTGCCTTCAAATGAATTCTGTCTCTGGGAAAAGCAGTCTATCAAAGTCCACAATTCCTTATTATAAATAGCTGTTCTTTTTTAGTCACTAGTCCTAGTTCTTACCCACAAATCTTTCATTTCATTTTCAAGTCAAGTCATATTTTACTTTCTTTCTCATTGGCCCTATGTACTATTTTCTTCCTAAAAAAATTTATGTGAAGAAGAATTTTATATATATATATATATTTTTTTTTTTAAGAGTTATTTATTTATTTTAGAGAGAGAATGTGTGCATATGTGAGCTGGGGGAGGGGCCAAGGGAGAGAATCTTCAAGCAGACTCCCTGCTGAGCATGGAGCCCAACACAGGGCTTGATCCCATGACCCATGAGATCATGACCTGAGCTGAAACCAAGAGTTGGATGCTTAACTGACTGAGTCACCCAGGCTCATATACGCATACATATATATATGTATATGTTTTATAAAATCATGAAATCAAGACATTGCTGAAATATTAAGACATATTGAGACAAATTCCAATATTCAATACATTTGAAATACTAAGCTTAACAATGGCAGATATACTATAACTCTTACAACAGGAGACGAAGGGCTTCTATTTATGATAGAACAAAAGGTATGACAATTAAAAAGAGGAAATTTAACCAATGATGTAATTATCTTACAAATATCTGTTTCCTTTCAGGTAGGCAATGAGAAAAATAAAGCCCATGTTTTATTCAACTGTTCCAGTCACAAATTTGTGCTTCTTTTAGACAAAGATGAGAATTTTTTGGAGGACATCATAATCAAAGAAGTCAATATTGAAAACACAAAGTTAAGCCTCAGTATCAGAAAACCAGGGAGAATTGTAAAAACATGAATATTTCCCCAGAAGTTCCCATACTGGGATAGGATCCACCAAAGAAAGAAGATCCTGTTTTCATTTCCAAACATCAGGATGTCACTTTTGGACACACGGATATATGTACATAGATGAAGACGGGTATTACTTAAACTCTGATTCATAAAATTCTATTAGGAGAAAGAAGAGACCAGATGCAATGAATGCATTCCTACTATGAAGACAAAATAGTTCTTAAAAACCGGTATAGGAATCTCCTCTTTTGGAGAGCCCTCTCTGGTTGATCTTTTCCTCTACACTGAGAATGTGGTCAAATAGGGAAAGGGTGGTTTAGACATTAGAGGGATTTTAGAAACAACTGGGTTCTATCAAGCCCCAGTGACAGTCAATGTTAATGATACCATGTGATATCAGTGATATCATATATCTTTATGATTCAGATCATATTTGAAGCCACTGTTGGCAGCAACACTCTCACTTAGGTAAGCTTTGTATTTCATCCAAGATGCTATTGATTTGAGGACAACCCAATATTTTATGTATCACCAAGAAAAAAAATACTCTGGCAATTAAATTATGACAAACCACAGATTTAAGATGCATCACAATCTCGTATGTTAAAATGTACTAAAATGTGTCTTAAACCAATAAATTTTGGTGTGACTTTTATACACAGATTACAGAAAATTTGAGGGGAGAAAGCTGATGGTTGGGAGAAAACAGAACCAAATCAGGTAGGAAATAACCTTCTTTTGATTGACATAAAAGTGAAAAAAAGAGAAGAAAATGAAGATCATGTTCTCAGAATTTATATCAATTCTCTTTTCTCCTGCCTTGCATGAATTTAGAAGTAAGATAAGAGGTGGCCAATAAAAGACCTTAGGGCAAAAAAGCCAAAGAGCACACGAGTTACTTCACTGTCTGGCCCCCAAGGCCAGACAGACCTCATAGTGCTAGCAGCAGGGAGCCTCCTTTTGTTTTTTAATGCAAAAGCACAGTTTCAGTAACTTAGTGTTTGCATTTTCTTCCCCTACTCAGTCTACTGAGTTTCCATAATTCTTACCTCAGGTCTCTGTCATCAGTTTTTAATCTTGGTTAAAAACTTGGTCTCCTGGGACAATCTGCTACTGTTGCCAAGTCTCTGTGATGCTCACAGACAGTTTATCAGTTTGACTACTTCCTATTCTCTGTGGATGGAGTTTCCAGTCATGGCACTCCACCCTTATTCCCTGGATCACCCCACAGCTAGACATTCAACACCTGTCAGGCAAGGTATTTCCCTACCACGAGATCATCTGATTCTTGGTACGTATGAACTTCCACATATTACTAAGATCTGCTCTAGTAGCCTACTCCTTGCTGGTGATGTTCTCCCATACTCAGTTTTCTGCTTTCTGTAGTCCAATGACAGCTCAGCCCTGATTCTATCAGGTAGAGATATTTTCAGATTAACCGGGCATGGCAAACACGATTGAAGTCTTTTATTTGTGTATCTTATGTGTTCCAGATATGATAAAGAGATGAATTAGAGAAAATGCACAACTATCCAGTATTGGGAAGAGAACATTTCAGAGGCTGACTGGAGAAGGAAAAAGCTCTATTGCACAGAATGCAGAGCAAGTTTAATCTCAACCTAAGATTCCAGAAAAGCTATGAAAAGTAATTTATAATTGAGGATTATATGTAAAACCGATCTGATGAAAGATAAATTATTTAGTGAGTAAAGTACTGAATCATAGTTTAGAGTTGATTTTAAAAGGAAATATATTTTCTACCATTTGTTTAAAACTGGTTAGGTGGGTAGGTCAAAAATATTAGAATTATTCCTATTCACAAAGAACAAACTGGGACAAGGAAGCTACTAAGCAACTTACCCATTTGGAAATGATAGAGTTTGTGAGAGCCAGCCTTAAAAAACAGATCTTTTGACACATGGGCTTATGCTTTTCCTACCATATAATGCTGTTGGCAGGGTAAGTTTTAAGATTAATGGATGAAATTTATGCTTGGGTTAGGGCTCAATTACTTTGAATTTTGTTTCATCATTTTTTGTTGAATAAATAAAATTATGACAAAATGAAATCACTTTCAACCCAGTAGGAATATAATAGGTTAAATACTTGATACAATTTTTTGTTGTTGTTGTTGTTTTGGACCAAATTACTATCTTTAAAAGTAATACATTAAATGTGGTTCTTTTTAATATGGTTGGCATCCAATAAATGTTGATTTGATAGAGTTTTATCTTTCTGTAGATTACAAAAAATGATCATGAGTGAAATATCTAATTCAAAACATGGCCATCAAAATTATGACATATCAAAATATTGCTCTTAAAATCAGATACATATCCTTCTGCCTTACAAATCCAAATTTAACATGCTTATCAATGGAGAAAAAGATTGACATTTAACATGAAAACGAACCATGTCATTCTCGGGCTTGAATGGAACTTTACCACTTTTTAATTCTAAGTGAACTCACATTCAGCATAGTCTCCTGTGATTCCTCTCCAAACTCAGCAAGTGTCATTCATTTGCTTTGCCTTCCAGCATCTCCCTCCAAGGTAAAGCAGAGCAGGTACACTTGGACCATATCCATAATAGCAGCTCATGTCAGCCACCATATCTATTGTTCCTCCTGCCATTATTTCTTTTCATTCTTTCTTTTATACGTGTCCCTTAAAAAAACTAAACCAAGGAGTGCCTGGGTGGCTCATTCATTAAGCATCTGCCTTCGGCTCAGATCATGATCTCAGGGTCCTGGGATCGAGCCCCGCATCGGGCTCCCTGATCGGCAGGAAGCCTGCTTCTCCCTCTCCCACTCTCCCTGCTTGTGTTCCCTCTCTCGCTGTCTATCTCTGTCAAAAAATAAATAAAATCTTAAAAAAAAAAAAACCTAAACTAAAACAGAGTATGAAAGTATGGAACATAAATTATTAATGCAGGCTAAAGTAATATGCATCTAACAAAACACTTGTGTTCTAGTAGAGCATAGCCTAAAGAAGGTTAAAAGCACACAACAGCTTAAAACTAAGGAGAGATGCACCCCAAAACACTACAGCTCCATATATCCAAGCAATGACAATAAAAACCCCAAACAAACAAATAAACAAAAACAAAACCTGCAGGAAGACATTAGGAGGCAGAATGTAATTACCCAATTTGGAAACTGACCAGGACACTGTGGTTAAATGGTTAGGACTTCATGTCCACACCTCATCTGAAAGATGATGACAACCAGCAGTTAGTCCTCCCTGCCACTATCCAGGGATTGGAGTCAATTCTGACTCTGAGAATAAAGGGCCACCTACAGAAATCGCAACCAACATTCGCTACCCTTGGCTGCCTTGGCTAACTGGTCTACGTGAAGCAAATTACTTAAGTATCTAGAGTATCACCGCCATGTTTTAATAGAAATACATAGTGATATAATTCCTCATCTTATATAGAATTATGAATTAATGCTATGTACACTCTTTGGGTAAAACTTGTTAAATCCTACACTTTGACTAATATTGAATAATGAATAGGTACCTATCAGTGAGGCATTAGGTGCCTATTGTTTAATCTATGTATGGTTACTATCACCCTAACTTATTTTTGCCTCATATTTTTTTAAGAAACTGACTCAAGTGCAGTAATTAAAATACATTACAGTAGTGCAAGTGAAATTTGGAAAACTGCCAACATTTTCAAGAACTTATAATTTTCTTTTTCAGAGGAAAAAGTCGTTTTGACATCTTTGTGCAAAACAGTCAGTAACAGTTACTTACAATTTCAGGAAAATCACTGTTTTAATCATGACCTTTCAGCTGTCCTTGATTGAAAAAAAATTGGCCACCTACAGAAATAATTCTGTTGGGCCCTCATCTCTCTACTGATTGATGGCCTCATGTGGTTCTACATGTTCACAATTATAAATAAAACTATATAAAAGTGTCAGAGCCAGCTCCCATCTAAGTGGAATAGAACAGTTCTAATCGACAATAAAGGGGACTTTCTTTAAGTGACATCTTTCCCATATGCCTGTATCAAAATCAAATGGTACATTTATCTCTGATTAAATGTGTATTCTTTTGGTCACCATTCACTACAACCATTAATTTAGCATCCATTGTGTAAAAGACACCGTATTATACTCTGTCAGGGGTGATGGAATGTGGATAAAACAGTTTCTGCAATAGAGAACCTATTATCTGATGAAACACTCAACCAACTAACATAATAAATATGGACACTATGCATGCACATGTGAAGATATCTTGCTTGCATATACATACGCATAAAAATCGAGTTTGGTTAAATATATTGATATGAAAATATATATACTTCAGCAACAATATATCATCAATATATATTTAAACTTGTAGAAATATATGTATGTTATACCAGCAAACTTTTTAACTTAAAAATTAGACGTCCCTAAGTGTTAGTATGGGACTTTTTCAATAGAAATGAAAACAAAGACTCATCCTCCTCATCCCACCTACTGTACAAGCAACAAAAATAGAGCTGGCATTCAGGACTCCATTAGAAGTTTATTGAAGCTCTGTGAGGTTAGAAAGCTTTTAGGAGTTCAGCATAAATCATTCAATACACTAAAAAAAAAAAAAAAGACTTAAAAAGATTTTCCCTTTGTATTCAATTTCTATGAGTGATCTCCAATTTACAACCTTATGCTCGGCCCAGAAATTGAATTAATCAATACAATTATCTCTTTAGAAATCTCTTTTGTCAACTACGGTAGTTCATACAACAGAAAGGAAGATTGAGATTCCTTAGATAGTAGGCTTGATGGCAAGATTCAGCTATACTGAGGGGCTGGCATGAGAAATGGGCACGGTATAGGCTCCAATACTGTTTTGGGAAATTATAAAAATTAAGTGATCCTTATCTCTAAAACAAAAACCAATTATCTAGTAGTTGCAGTCTAAAATAGTTTTATGGAAAAGAACACTAGAAAACTATATTAACAGATCATGAATACTGATAAAAAGCATTATCACATGAAATTCTACACTAAAATAGTCATCTTTTCTATTTTTTAAATTTAATTTAATTTTATTATGTTATGTTAATCACCATACATTACATCATTAGTTTTTGACGTAGTGTTCCATGATTCATTGTTTGCGTATAACACCCAGTGCTCCGTGCAGAACATGCCCTCTTTAATACCCATCACCAGGCTAACCCATCCCCCCAGCCCCCTCCCCTCTAGAACCCTCAGTTTGTTTCTCAGAGTCCATAGTCTCTCATGGTTCGTCTCCCCCTCCGATTCCCCCGCCCTTCATTTTTCCCTTCCTACTATCTTCTTCTTTTTTTTTTATCATATAATGTATTATTTGTTTCAGAGGTACAGGTCTGTGATTCAACAGTCTTACACAATTCACAGTGCTCACCATACTCATCTTTTTTAAAACAAGTAAATTCACATTTCTACAGGTGACCAAATTGTTCACAAGCACCAATTAAAAAAAAATTTCAGTTCATTTCCTGTTGCTGAAGCACTCTTAGTAATGGTCTAGGGCCATGATTTCAACATACAAACTAAAAAGGAGACAATTATTAAGCTAATTTAGACCCATTTAATACTTTCACATGAAATAATCAAATAATTAGGGCAAAAGTTTTTTATATTAATTATCTTTATCATACATATTTACTTTGTGCATATGATAATCTCGGCAAATTTAACATTAAAAAGGGAAAGAGAAGAATGCACTATACCTGCCTAATTGAAATTAAAACCAGCTATTAAGAAAGCAATTTAAAAACCAAAATGATCTAAACTGCTTATCTTTCTAGTCTGTATTTGCAGATTGCCCAAATTTTCTCTTATGGAGTTAAGCCCAATTTGACAAGAATATATAGAATTGAGTTCAAAAATAAAAATATATAAATCCTTGCTTGAAAAATTCAACTAATCAACATCTTCAGTCAATTAGAAAATATACTGATGTTAGGGATTTACTAAGAACAGAACTGAAACTCCCAAGAAATATTCTGGAGTGAGTATAGTCTACCCAATTGTTTACATATTTTCCATATATAAAGCTTTGAATAAATATTTATTTGGTTTGGCCCAAGTTTGTACTATCTGCTTTGAAGCACATGGTTCTTATATATAAAGCAGTTGAAAATCAGCTTGTTATCAAAACAATATTACATATTAACCACATTACGACATAATAATAACAACGTACTATAGACATGTGTAAAAGCAGAATAACATTGAGGTAACACTGAGTTAGTAAGAATTCCTACAAATTATCATTTTATTTTAACATATTTCACTGATATGAACTCCACAGGCAAGCCCTGCATATATGACAGCATTTTCTAAATGAAGAAACTGAGGTAGCAGAGAAGACAAAGGTTAAGTTTTTGTCAAAGAAAGGTCAATCAGGTGAAGAACCCACCACATTTACTCAGTCTTCAGCCAATATGCTCTCACTGCTTAAATGCAAACCTCTTGTTTATATTCAAACACTAGGATACAAAGTAATAAATAAGTTCATGATATTTTAGTCCCTTGAAGTTGAAACATACTGTTTCTTGCTAATACTATTCTGATTAGCAATTTTTGTTTCACCAGGCATAGAGAGGAAAATACATAACTCAAAATGCTCTATCCTAAAGGAAAGCATTTCTATCTGAATAATTAACCATTTGTCAGTTAGCATTTTCGAAGGTGGAGATGGGGTTTAGACCATTGACCATCTCTGAACTTAGGTGATGTTTTAGTTCCTCATTTCCAGATTAATTTAATACCCCCTCCTTGGCAGGTCTGTGCTAAATATTTGCTTAAGATTCTATAGAAAATATTCCATTAAGGAGTCATAGTTCTGTGTGTATATTTTAATAAACATAACTACAAAGGAGACCATAGACAAAGGAAAATTTATGGTTTATTTTTAATAATAATAATAATAATAATAAAACTCCTATCTTGTCCAAATCAATGTCATTCAGGTTTGTTACTTGAAACTGTATACAATTCCTAAGTGATAGGGATTCAGAATTTGGTGTCAGATAAGTCCTGGTCTGCCCACTTCTTGTGTGCTTTTGGATTGCCTGCACTCTACTTACATCAGTTTGTTCATCTGTAAAGTGAGGATAAAAGTGAAACCTTTCCCTAAGGGCTACCACATAAACCAAGGTCTAAGTGTTTAATGATCATTATTCATTATTATTAGTCTTACTGGTCTGCTCACACTGTAAGAGGGCATCTTAACCACGGTTGAAAACTAGGCAAAAGCTGGCAACAGGATATGGCAGTAAGGGAACACAGATCTTCTACCCGAAAGGGGAACAGAAAAATTTTGGTGGGAAGAAAGAAAGAAAGAGAGAGAGGGCGCCTGGGTGGCTCAGTTGGTTAAGCGACTGCTTTCGGCTCAGGTCATGATCCTGGAGTCCCGCGTCGGGCTCCCTGCTCAGCAGGGAGTCTGCTTCTCCCTCTGCCCCTCCTCCCTCTCATGCTCTCTCTATCTCATTCTCTCTCTCAAATAAATAAATAAAATCTTTAAAAAAAAGAAAGAAAGAAAGAAAGAGAGAGAGAGAGAGAGAGAAAGAGTAGTGACTCAAATTTATGACATTCTTTTCCATTTGGATAATGATTTGCTATTTTTCAACCAGATCTTCAGGATGTGATATACACTTCAAAGCCTTCCTTTACATAAGATTTAAACATATTGTCTAGCTGTTTATCAGAATCTCTCTATTTGTGGATGTGTTTATATCAATTGTTTTGAAGAACAACAAAAATGAATAAATGCCACGTGAGCTCACTGTGAGCCCCCCAGGAGGGCAGTCTGTATCTTTTCTACTTATCACTGAGTCCCCTGTGTGATGATATATGAAATCGTAACCTGGTGTATTAATTTTCCCCATTCCATGTATAGTCTTTCTCATCTGGGTCACAAGGAGCCAGAGAAAAAAAAAATCTTCTGCTTTTACATATAAAAATTACTGTTTATGTGTAATAGCAAAAGATTTGAATGTTTGGGGCTCTTTTAATTTAGGGAGAAGGTAGAGTCACAGCAGGAAGAGGCCCCAAAAGCTAATGTGAGGGCACTGTACTCATATTGCCACAGGGCACATCCAGACTGAAGAGGTTGGTGTGAGGTGGGATACAGGGGAAATCCCTTTCTGTTTAAGCTCCGAGCAAAATGAGGACTTATGGCTGGCTTCCTGAGTGGCAGTCTGTGAGTCAGCAACCTTGCAGATATCCCATGACAAACTGAAGTAGGGAGAGAAGAGTACAGGGATGGCCGCGCAGAGGGTCAAGGCTCCAGAGGCTGTGATAACCTGTTTGACCCTCCACAGTATGGAGTTAGCTGAGGGAAGGTGCTGACAGCCTGAAGGGGTCTCACTGAGGGTTGGGTGATAAAAGGAGGCAGATGGGAGCCACAGCATGGCCAGGGTGACTGAGGTTGTGAGAAATGCCAGCAGGGATGGAAGCCCATGACTAGGGCGCATGACAGGACAATTGTACAACTCATTTGCTCCAGTAGAGGACTTCTCATCTTTCCGCTTCCCCTTGAACAGTTAAACGTATCAATATCCATGTCCCAGAACCAAAATGTTGGAGTAATTATTTCATGACCCACAATTAAAGCACTCTGCAATTTTCAGTCACAACAGCCAATTCTCTCTGAGTCATAGTGAACCCGTTAAACTTAGAATCTCTAGGTCTGAAATAATGCCTTCTAATGAAAAAGGTGAAAGCTACTGTCCTCTATATCCAATCATATCTCTGGTAAACCAGGGGGAGAAGTTCAAATGCATGGCTTGGAATAGAGCCCATGCCAGCAGATTGTGCTGGGTAGAAATAACACTAGTCTGTCTAGGTAAGATCAGTGCCAATGGTTCCAACTAAAATTAGAAAAAAGGAGACAGTACCTTGGCTCATGCTTATGTTGGAGACAAGACTCTAACTCCTGCTCAAGCCAAATGATGGCAATTCAATTCCTGCCTGCCAGTTGCAAATCCCTACACTACCACTGCAGTACTATCAAAAGACATTTGCAATCCAGTGCACCTAACAAGAGAGGTGATTTTTTAGATTAGTCACTTAATGGGTGAACTACTCAAGTGCTGGCAACTCAAAGGTATGCATGCATTTATTCTGAGACAAAAAGGTATATTCCAAAACTATAGGTAGATTGTTGAGGAGGAAAAAAAATTAGTAGAACCTTATTAATTTGAGGTAGATAAAGAATAATTATTAACTTATTAATTTTAGTGTACAACTAAGAAAAAGAAATCAAGGACAGAATGACCTCATTCCCTCCACAAAACATCATCAAAAGATCCACAACACTTTTCATGCATTTCAACAAATACAATTTTGCTCTAAGCTTATACGTGTCATGAGGCACCATGCCATAGTGGAATGAAAACTGAGCCAGAATCAGGAAATCTGGGTTCTTTTTCTGGCTCTGTCACTTATTAACTGTGTAAAATGATGCAAAATTTAACCTCTCAGAGCCTCAGTTCCTTGTCTACAAAATCAGTGACTTAGATAAGCATTATCCAGCTCTTAGATTCTGTATTACTCTCTAAATCATTACTGATTAAATGAAATTTTAAGTTTTATATGGTTTTTAAAATGAGTCTAAATATTAAGTCTTTCATAAATCCTGGGTTTGGAAATCAAATATATGTAATAGTCAAGGGATTCTGATTTTAACAGTAAAGAATTAAATACTTTTTAAAAAATTTGATCTACTCCGTGAGGGCAATACACACACTCATAGATAGGGCCAATGGGACAGTATTTGTGTATCTTAGCAGATACTATAAACTTTTGGCAATTGTCAAAGTCACATAAAGACTGACATCATTTAACATATTCTTCAAAGGAAAGAGTGTACTGCTGCTGGGTGGAAGGAACTTCTCCAATTAATTCAGATTCAAGTTCCAGATTAATTCAGGAAGCTAAAACTTGGGGGAGGCTTTCAGGTGCTGAGTGACATGATACACTCAAAACTCACCCCTAGGCCTCTGCCAATTTAAACTGTTTTTCATTCTACATAGGTGATAATTGTACTATTGCCCCTATCCCCCCAGGATTTTCAAGCAATCTACAGAATTTTACTCAAAGCACCCTAATGCTCAAAATACTAACTCATGCCTCAGTAGAGCAGCAGAACTTGGCTCCTCCACTGAGTGGTACCCAGCCTGGGAAGCAGACGTCCAGCCTTCCTGGCTGGTGCTGGACCATCAAAGAACTATCTGCACCAAAGAACTACCTGCACCAAAGACAATTCATAGCTCATAAATGTGATCAATAGGATAATCACTTCCCTGGCTGTCAGCAACTGGAGTTCTGGTTTTATTTCTGGCACTAACTCTTGGGATTCTGGGCAAGTCCTACAAGCACTCTGTTAAATGCTATTGATAATGATGCTTCCTGAATACATGCACTAAAAGAGTTATGTATTCCCAAGTCCCAAAAATACTTCCACTCCATATTGTGCATTAGTGTGGAAGGAAAATCTATATTTTATCCTCTTTTAAGTCACAGACCCTTTTGGAGGATGTGATAGAATCAAGTGATCTGGATCCTTTCCTCAGAAAAAAATGCACCTGAAAAATCTTATATACAAGAATTTAATGTAAATATTGGGGGGGGTGTCTCTGATACTAGAAGGAGGTTCATAAATTCAGGTGAACACACTGGTCTAGAGTACAAATCCTTTCTGTACTTATTAGCTATATGATGATGGAAACACTGAATCTGGCTTTCTTCATCTATAAAAACATAGATAATGAAATTGATCTTTCTGCCTACATCTTGTAACTATGTTGAGCATGAAATTTTTGAATATGAATGTATGTGAAAACAATCTAGATAGAACTCTGTGCAACTCTACGTTGCTATTGTTCCCTCACCCTAGTCCTTCAGTGCTGTCACAGAACATTAATGAGTACTGCCCCCACCCCACTGGCACCATCGAGCTTGGGGAGATGTGAGTCACCAGACCTGCATCTAACTTAAGAATCTGGACTCTCAGAGTCTGACTGACTGGCTGTGTAGTGTGCCTGAACTTCCTTTCTAGCTTTTGTCTGACTACTGATCTCTTCACACACATCCGTTGAACTGAATACACCGGCTCGGTCTTCTGTCCCTGGAAATATTTTTCATAATCTCAAGTTTTATACCTACCAGAATACACTTGGTCCTTCATTGACATTAAATCCTGATCTTCACTTGAGTGCTTAAAATTATTGTCGTTGGGCTCCATACTCGACATTTTTGCTCTCCTCCATTGGTGTGAATAATTAGAAACCATATTGCTAAGATCATTATCTCTATTTTATTGGAAAATAGACTAGCAAATGCAAAGATATAGTAAGTACCCTCAAGGCTTACACAGTGTGTGATAGAGCCAGTTAACAGAATAAGACCCAATTCACAATGCTACATACTTATCACTCAATTACAATTTTTCCTTTCTTCTTAGAGCCTAGTGATTACCCTCCTATACAGCAAACTCTTTATGATAATAAAGAAGGATGGATAATACATGCATACATCTTACTTAAGGCATACATTTTATTTTTTACTTTTTTTCAATTTAGTATTTCATTTTGAAATTATTTCATACTTACAAAACATTGCAAAGATAGTAGAGTTCCCAGCTTCCTCACATATTAACATCTTACAAAACCACAGTCCAATTACCAAACCCAAGAAATTAACCTCAATACAATTCAGGTGGTTGCTCCACAGACCTTACTGAGATTGCAACAACTGTCCCACTAATGTCCTTTCTTGGACCATGAGCCAATATTATCTGTCATGTCTTCTTAGTCTCTTTCTATTTGGGACAATTCCTCAGTCTTTGTGTTTCATGACCTTGACACTTCTTTTTTTTTTTTTAAGATTTTATTTATTTATTTGAGAGAGAGAGAATGAGAGACAGAGAGCATGAGAGGGAAGAGGGCAGAGGGAGAAGCAGACCCCTTGCTGAGCAGGGAGCCCGATGCGGGACTCGATCCAGGGACTCCAGGATCATGACCTGAGCCGAAGGCAGTCGCTTAACCAACTGAGCCACCCAGGCGCCCACCTTGACACTTCTTAAGAACACTGCTGAGTTATTTTATAGTATATCCCTTAATTTGAGTTGTCTGATTCCTCATGATAGAATTCATATTATGCATTTTTGGCAAGAATGTGACAGAAATGATTTTTTGTGCCTTTCTCAGTGAATCACAGGAAGGGCACATGATGCCAATACATCCCATTACAAGTGACGTTGACTGATTGCTTGTTTTAGGTGGTGCCTGACAGGTTCTTCCACTGAAAAGTTACTACTCTCCCTTTTGTAATTAATAAGTATTTTAAGAGGAGATATTTTAACACCATGTAAGTATCCTACTTATGATCATATTTTCACCACTAATTTACTATCCAGTGGTGATTCTTGCCTGAAATGATTATTACTGTGGTGCTTACCAGATGGTGATTTTCTATTTCCATCATTTTCTGTAGTTATTAACTGGTATTCTACTCTTAGAAAAGAGTTTTTCTCTCCCAGATTTATTTACTTATTCAATCCTTTTTATAGTATCATGAATTATATTGAGTATAAATCAAAACTACCATTATTTTCTCGCTCAAATGTCCTAGACGTGGCCAGGAAGAGCCACTTCACCTTGGCTCATGTGTCTTTTCTATGTGTTTCCATCACTTTTTAGGCTTTCCTTACTTTCTTGCACCACAACATGTTCCAGTTTCTCATCATATACTTTTCCTATTCTAGTGCTAGAAACATCCATTTCTATAAGGATTATTGGTTTCTTTTGTTTGAGAATGGTATTTAGAAACCAAAATCTAGGTACTAATTGTGCTCATCACTATTGAGGTATTATTGCTTCTAGGCCTCTCAGTAGATAGAGGTAGGGGGATATATAAGTGCAAGTACACACACACACAACTATCTATTTTTTTAATCTGTATATCTGTGATACATACTTTGTATATATGCACACACATATCATGAGTTCCTATTGATATATCAGTTTCCAATTCAGCACCACAGGGTTTGTTCTAGCCCTCTTCATTTCTGTTACAGTGAGAAAAATAGTCATCACTCTCCATAATCCTACAACACATTTAACGCAGTTTCAGGGCACCTGGGTAGCTCAATTGGTTAAGCGATGGCCTTCGGCTCAGGTCATGATCCTGGCATTCCAGGATTGAGTCCCGCATTGGGCTCCCTGCTCAGCAGGGAGTCTGCTTTTCCCTCTGACCCTCCCCCCTCTTGTGCTCTCTCTATCTCACTTTCTCAAATAAATAAATAAAATCTTTAAAAAAAAGCAGTTTCAGAAATGTTAACTCTGACCCCTACAAAAAACAGAGTCATTAATTTATATCATGTGAAAACAAATTTTCCAATTGCAGAATCTTAGCGTATAAAGTCTGTTTGGCAAAGTTACTTAAATTAGCTCTTTTTCCCCTACCCCATTCATTTGTAATTCTTACAAATATAGTTAAGTTTACTAGATATTTTTGTTTGTTCATTTGTTTTTCATGAGGGGCTCCCTGAACACCCTGGTTCATTTTAATTATTTATTTATTTTTGAGTATGTGAAACATTGACACAATTCCAAAAATCAAAACTACACAAAAATAAATAGATGGATAGATAGATAGCATTCATATAAGTGTCACTCCCCCATCACCCCTTCCACCCTATTTCCATTTTCTCAGTCCCCATTTGCTGAGTCCAACCCTGTAAGTAACCAATTTCATGAGTTTCTGGTGTTTCTTTCCTAGCTGTTTGCCCCAATTAGCAGATATATGTATATTTTCTTATTTCCCTTTCATTCTAGGTAATGTACTTCTGCACTTTTTACACTTGGCATTATAGCCTGAAAAATTACTCTATATCTATTCATTCTTTTTACAATTGCATGGTATCTCACTAATATGGAGATGCCATAGCGTATTAGTATATTCAACTACTCTCCTGAGCATTTAGGTAGTTTTTAATATCCTACAATTATAAAAAATGTCACAATCAATAACCTCGAGCTTATGATTTTCATATTGTTGAAGGTGTCTTCAGGATAAATTCCCAGAAATAGGATTGTTGGGTTAAATGGTATATATATGTAAATTTGTTAAATATTACTTAATTCTTGTCCAAAGGATTTGTACCAACTTTCATTCCCATTAGCAATGTATGAGAATAAAGCTTGTGTTTTTATCTCTTCCCCCCATATCATTTTAGGACAGATGATGAGCAACATTTGAGTGGTTGATTTATGTTTATGTCTTCTCTCTAACTATAGATATTATCTAACCATGGTGATAACAATCAAAGAAAAGGTTTATATAAATGTAAAGGAAGAAGAACAGAAAGAACAAAGAGCTGGAAAAAATCACTCAAAAAAATTGGTTGCCTTTGATCACAACAGCTCAGGATAGAAGTATATAGCTTAGCATCTTCATTTTGAAAGCTCAACAAACCAAGATTCTGCAGTAATTTTCCCAAGATTAAGCCCTGCGTCCTTTATGTCCCCAAGTGACATACCAATATTACAATTGACACACAGTATTACAGTTATCTGCTCACATGTTTGTCTTACATTAGACTTTATTCAGCAACATGTTTATTTCAACTCCTAGCACAATCAACATATAACATTGATGAAATTTTGTTAAAAGATCGTTAAAATAAAAAGAAACATTTCTTCAGTCCTTCCTCTATGCCATATAACATCCTACATGTTTTACACATGTATTGTCTTATTTCATCCTGATAACAATCATACAAAGTTGGTTTTAGTATTACCCCATTTTATAGATGAGAAAACAAAGACTTGGGGAAGACACATAACTTGTCTAAGGTGATATATTATGGGGGGGAAAAAAAACCCAACTTGGGATTTGAGTAGGATTTGAACTGAGGTCTGTCTCATTCTAAAGCACATCCTGCTTACCTTTCTCCTGGATGGCAGATGGAAATAGAAGCCTTCCTGATGCACCTTACAACACAATTACATAGGCAAGTTTTATTCTGCCTACTGTGAGACCAGAGCTAATTCTATATTAAGGATTTCATTCTTGAAAGGTGGTGGTTTTAATGGTTTGCGAATAGACTCTGAAAAAGCTTTCTGAGATTTTTACCTTTTGGCAAACAAAGCTTTGGCTCCTCTGCTCCATGCACACATTTATTATACCCTTGTGACTGTGGTTTATGTGCAAGCATCTTATTTAAAAGAGTTTTTAAAAGACTGAAATGTGATTTCCTTTCTGACAGCAAAGGAAAAATAAAAAGATGTTCCTTGCCCTCCTGTTCTAATCTGTGTTTGGAAGTCAAGTCTGCAGTTCCCAGAACTCTATCACCAGCTTGTTACATTTCCATAAATCTGTCTAAGAATACAACACTGTTCACCCAAAAAAATGTAATATAAACTGTAAAACAAATGCACAGGATACCTGAATCCAATTCACCCTCATTTTGTATGTAAGTGAAAATAAAGCGAAGCTTTAACTGTTAGAAATGACAATATCACGTTATTTAGATAAGTGCCACCAAATCATTATTGAAATTCTGATAGCATTTGCCTTACTGG
The DNA here is from genome assembly GCF_002201575.2 of Neomonachus schauinslandi. Lineage (NCBI taxonomy): Eukaryota > Metazoa > Chordata > Mammalia > Carnivora > Phocidae > Neomonachus > Neomonachus schauinslandi. Next base: position 81,691,464 of record NC_058407.1, on the reverse strand, counting down.
TAAAAGAAAATTACCTGTAATGCATAGTTTAAATAATTACTTTTAAACAAAAGCTTCTTTTCTGCATTGCTTATTTATCTTTTGAGACCAACTCAGCAGGGCTATGTATTTTATTAAAATTGCCTTCAGACTGCTAATGGCAGGGCGTCTGTTAGCACAGGAAAAGTGATGGCAGTTTGACTCCTATTCCTAATATTGGGAGTTAGTCCAGACACTTAAGAGCCAGAACTCTGCTGTGCATTTGACTATGTTATCAACACTTTACTTGCTAATGATACTAGTGACAGCATTTCAATATGATGGGTCAGACTTAAATAGGAAAGCCTGTAATTGTGCTTACAGAACCAAAGAAACTCCCTCCCTCCCCCCCAAAAAAATCCCTTTTATCAGCAGATCAGCTGGTGTTAAGCTTCATGACTGGGAACTATTTGGTAAGCTTCTGCGCAATATTTTTTTTCCTTCTCTGCTTCTCACCTTGAATGGGGAGCCTCCAACAGCACCTGATATCTCCCTGTTCAGAAAATGACAACTGAAAGCCCTCCTGTGGTGCAACTGTGTGCCAACTACCCAGCAGAAGGTCACACTGATGACTCCCCTGTGGCTTTTATTTTCCCCAGGGAAATCCACAGCCAGGGCTGACTGCTTGCCAAATATGCTGAGTGCCACAAACCAGCAGTGCTAAGAACCCCCCATCTTTCTTGATGGGAAGCAGGAAGCAACTGTTCTGAACACCTGTGTCAGCTCCTGTTCCTGGGGACACCCCAGGCAAGCACTCATTCAGCATTCAGGGATAGGGCTCCCCTCCTCTGACTGGCACTTCTGACCAAAAACTTCTTCTCAGTAGTCACATGATAATAGTTGTGTTTGTCAGATCTCTATAACATCGGCGTGTTTAACTACTGTTAAGGAGGATGATTTAAATCATCCGTGAGTTAAATATTTTACTCTATGTGTCTACAGGGAATCAGCACAATGAATGTACTTCCTGTTATTGTACAAGTAAGAACAACATTCTCCATCACTTCCTTTTATAGCTACTCCAACGAACTCAAGGAAGAGGAGACTTGGTCTGAGCTGTGGAAAAGGCATGATGCCATAGAGAGACAAGATCTAAATCAGTCTTTTTTCCTGTAGCTGACGGAGAATAATATGCTCAGTTCAACCAGTGAAAATTCTAGTCAAGTATGGGATGGAGAAAAAGTCAGGCAATATAAATAAAATTGCCTGCCACAGGTTAAGACTCAATGAGAATATATGAATGAATGCACAATCAAATGAATGGACTCCTAAATAATTTTCAATACCTCAAAAAATTCTATAATTCAGAAATGATTATATTCCATTGAGCCCATAAAGCCTGCATTTAGTGTCTACTATTTATTTGCAGATCACTCAGGCCAGGTCTGTGCAGAGATTAAAAATAAATAAATGAATAAATAAACCAAAGCCTACTTCAGAACCACACAGCTTGTCAAGCAGCAGAACTACAATTCAAACTTCAGAGTTTCTTGTATTTTGACTATTCCATTTGATTTTCTCCAAAATTCCACATGGCATTCAGACCCTTGGTCTTTCAGTGTATTCCCTCAGCCCAGATTGCCCTTCTTCCACTAAAGAGGAAACTTGTGCTGTCAAGTTTAAATTCATATAGCTTCATCCTCAACTTTCCTGTCATGTTCCAGAATCTCTGCATGGATACTTCTTCAATATATCAACACTGGCATCTAAAATGTTAAGACTCTAAAAACAATCCGTGTCTCTCCACTAACAAAAATATAAGTAAATAAGTAAAAACAACTAACTTTTTCTCATTTCCTACATCCATGATTTGCATGACTTTTATTTCAGTTACTCAAGATTTAAATTCATCCCTTACTGCTCTAGTAAGTTAAACTCTATTGATTCCATCTTTGAATTTCTGTTTGTATTTGTCCCCAGGTGTTTTTATCTTGATCCCGGCTTTCTGGATCTCTTGCTTGATGACTGTACTGGTCTCCTCTCCTCCCCTTGTAACCTCTCCCCCTTCAGTCAATCCCATACTGCCACCACATTAATTAATTAATACAAGGCACAGACCTAATCGTCACCCATATTCTCTAAACAAATCAACAAAAATTTTCAATAACTTCCCAAGTCATGTTGAATTAAAAGTGAAATCACCAAAGTAAGAGTCAATGTCCTCTTTAAAGACTTTGAATTGTAAAGTCTCTTTATGTTGTAAAGAGTTCAACATATATTTACAGTCATTATTCCCTTTTTGTATACCTTGTGCTGCATGAAAACTTACTCAAGCCCAGAGACAGTTCAGACACCAGGACCTTAAATATATACTAGGCAATCTTCCCCTCTCTAGCTAAGATCTCTGCTAGGGTAATCACATGCATCCTTTAAGATCCAGCTCAAGTGCCCTCTTGTCTATGAATGAAACTTTCTTTCTCTTCCCTACCAACCCTCGTAGAATGTTACATTGTAGCTCTTGTCTAGTCTTTATGACATTATATCTCACATTATAATATTTGGTATTTGATCTTCAATCTAAATTCATTCAACACGTGCTATAAGCAAAGCACTTTGAAAGGTGTGTTAGGGTTATAGTAGAGAACAAAACAGATTCACTCCCATCAAAAAGCAAAGAGAATAAAGTCTTCAAAAAAAAAAAGTGTGATGGAGGATGTAGAGTCATTCAGGCAGTTGAATGAACTCAAGGACCAAATAAGATAATGACTAAAAATTGTCATTTGGATTTAGTGTGATGGAAGTAACTGATACCTTAGCAAGACCTGGCATGATAGAAGTGAAGAGGATTGGGAGTGGGTGGGAAGAAAGAAAACGGAGGCAGGAAGTTGAAAGTTCAGGAAACATGTATGAAGGGAGTGGTGGCTGGAAAAAGAAGTAGGATCAAAGGGAAGTTTTTGTCAATTTATTTATTTTAAGGTGGGAAATTTCAGCACCTGTAAATATTAAAGCTTCCAGTAAAGAAGCTGAAGCTTCTTTATGCTGAAGAATCAGCATTTCTGGAACTGCCAAAAGAAGTGAGGCATAAGCATAGGTGGAGGAACTGGCCCTTCTGGGAGAAGGAAAACCTCCTGCACTGCCTGTGGCAGAGAAGGACCTGAATCAGCCCCAGATTCAAGGAGAATTGCAGGTGTCTATGTGAAGTTGAGGTAGGCATGCCCACTCCTTCAGTATATAATTCACAGAATAATTTCTTTATTTCTCATTTAATCATAAAGGTGATTCTTACAATTAAAAAGCAAAGAATTTAAACATAAGAATAAAAAAAAATTAAAAAAAATAAAAAGCAAAGAATTTAGAATAAGTAAAAATTTTTTATTTATTGCATGAATATTCTGATAGCCAAATGATGGAAATCTAAGCTTAGATACAAGCTTAGTTATCATTTTAAAACAGTTTATTAACATATTGATTTAAAGATTTGAAAGCTTTATGGTAAACCATTATTTGGCAGCTGGAAACTGCTGCCACAAGACTGATAACAGAAGGCAACCCCTAAATTCCTCTTTTCATATTACTTGGATGCTTTTACAGGATAGTAGTGAGAATTTTAGAGGCAACTCTTCCTTCCAAGTATCAATAGTATCTTCTCTTAACTGATAAATTTTATGAAAATAAATATGGAGATTTTCCTCTGTTGTTTATATGAGATAATCTCCCTTATTTTCTCATTTATATTAAAAATGGCCACCTTTAGTGTAGGCAACTCTTAATTCAAACAATTTTTATTTACCATCTAGTACGTGCACACTGGCTTAACAACTGTAAAAGAACTGCAGAGATAACAGTAACAGTATGCTTCTCCCTCTGGGGGAAGCCGTGTTGATCACTTCTAGGCAAACACGTTTAAGACCCCAATTCAGCTGGTAAGTTTCAGAGCTGGTTCCAGAATTTATGCCCTCTAAATCCTACTAAGTTTTTTTTTTTTAAATACTCCATGCTTCCTCTTCATAAATAGTCTAATAGATCATGTGATAATTGTAATAAAACTATCACATAATTTCAAGCCTCTTCCTGTACAAATAGAAGATAAAATTCATGACTTGTTTGTGGACTTAGACAAGGCTATGTAGTTTTGGTTGAAATTATAAATGACAAACAAATGGGGAAATCAGTATGCAAAGCTACAGTCAGATACACATAATTTTTAAATATTACATATCATTGTCATTAATGTCCCTATTATAAAACAATAAGTTATTATACACTGCCAAAAAACACGATTCAAATTCAAAAGAATTATGCAAATTAAGGAAATGGAAAAGAAAAATGAGAGCTGCACTATTTAACATTAGCTCCTGGAACACAATCATCAGTCAATATCCTGATCCATCCAGATCAGACAATTGCCCTGATCATTGTTAATTTAAGTCTATTTTCATTCATAATTTATATTCTGTATCTAAAGAGAAAATTTTAAAATGCTTTATATACCTAGTAAGTCTGAGTGATCCTTAAACCATGTGAGCCACGTGATGTCCCTTATTGGCTAAAATCTCTTTAATGGTTTCCATCTCACTCAGAATGATAGTCAAGATCCTACTGAGCTCTACCAGGCTCTCTATGATAGACACCACTTTATCCTTCCCATTCTCAACTCTTAGTTGTCCACTCCTTACTCTTTCCCTGCCACACTGCCTTTCTTGACAATCTTTCAACATACCAAGTATAAGGAGTGTCTCTTCACCCATCTATATCGGTATGGTTCCCTCTCTCCATTTAGGTTTGTGCTTCATTTACTCCTTGACAGAAACACCTTCCTCAGACATATCTGAAACAGTCTTCCATCATTTTCTATTTACTCTGCTATATTTACTTCTTAGTACGTATCTTTATTAACATATACAGATGACTCTTGAACAACGTGGGTTTGAACTGCATGGGTCTACTTATACTTTTTTGCAGGACTCATACCTAAGTTAGCTAAGAACAGAGACTTGAGCATATGCATTGCATCAAGATATACTTGAAATTATCTCTCCTTTAAGCTGGAGGCTAGTGTTCTCTCAATACATAACAATAATAATCTGTCTGGTCTCTAATGCTAATGCTAAGAAATAACTAAATCCCTGAATCATCCAGGCAGAAGAACTTTAAGCTTAGCTCCTTTCTGAATAAGACTTTTTACTAGAAGAGATGTGATCAGACTGAAGGACAAAAGCATCTATCCCTCTGTGATGAAAACTGAAAAAACCCAATAGAAGTTGCTCTATAAAAAACCTGGATATGGAGGAGTTAAGTTATACTCCAGGAGAGTTGTGGAAGTGATAGCCATTACAGAGAGGTAAAGGATCCCCAAGCTTCTATAAATAACTAAGCAATTATACTGAGCGATGTAACCACTGTTCAAGACAACTGGGAGACTTCTTTTTTTTTTTTTTCCAACTTTTTTTTATTCTTATGTTAATCCTCATACATTACATCATTAGTTTTAGATGAAGTGTTCCATGATTCATTGTTTGTGTATAACACCCAGTGCTCCATGCAGAATGTGCCCTCCTCAATACCCACCACCAGGCTAACCCATCCTCCTACCCCCCTCCCCTCTAGAACCCTCAGTTTGTTTTTCAGAGTCCATAATCTCTCATGGTTCGTCTACCCCTCCGATGTCCCCTGCTTCATTCTTCCCCTCCCGCTACCTTCTTCTTCTTCTTTTTTTTTTCTTAATATATATTGCATTATTTGTTTCAGAGGTAGAGATCTGAGATTGAATAGTCTTGCACAATTCACAGCACTTACCAGAGCACATACCCTCCCCAGTGTCTATCACCCAGTCACCCCATCCCTCCCACCCCACCCCCCACTCCAGCAACCCTCACTTTGTTTCCTGCAATTAAGAATTCCTCATATCAGTGAGATCATATGATACATGTCTTTCTCTGTTTGACTTATTCTGGGAGACTTCTTTGAAGCAGGAGATGAACACAAACCCATTAGTCACTCATGGGGACACTCAGGGCAATGGAGATCCCAAAGGCCAGCATGGCTTCAGCTGACAGAGGAATGGGACTAACACTAAACTTTCCACAATGGTGACAAATGTTCGTAGTAGACCCTTTGACTGTTGGATCTTTCCATTTACATAGAAATTGTATTTTAATTAAACTTCACTTTACACATGGTAGTCAACATTCAGTAGTTAAGATTAATGTAAGCAAATAGATTGACTCTGAAGTGTCAAGAGCTTTTAGAGGTAGATCCAAGCCCAGAGAATACAACAGAAAAGAAAGGAAACGACTTTCATGACCCAAGTGTTATTGCAATTACTTAATGTTACTACAATTACTTACTAACATTTTATATGTTTAAAGTTTTGATTCTGGAAAAGTTATCAAGAAATCTTCATTCAAAAACAGTTTATGTGAGAATAATAGAAATACGGGTATTTATATAACTTATTAGGTAAGAAATTTTCTTCTATTCCTGAAAAATTATTTGAATTATTTTTTTAAATCTTCAAATCCTGAAAAAAAGGATACCCAAATGCTGGACTTTTTATATACAGGTGTTAATCATGATTTGCAAAACTGAGAACATTCCAAGTAAGCACGTCCAAGCAATAAACAAGTGGCAAGAGACTTGAGAACTCTAGAATTGATGGCAAAAGAATGATCAGTAAATGATAAACAAATGTCCTGACCTGCTGAGTCTCCCAGTCCAATCTCTCCCACTCCCGATGTCCTTGATGTTATCTATTTCTTGCAAAGCTAAAAAAAAATAAAATAAAATAAAGGAAAGAAAAGTAGTGAGAAATCAAAGTAATTCCAAATGTTGTAGAGTTAAACAAAGTTTCTACTACAAAACTTTGGAAGAAATATTAAATAATTTAATCATAACAACTTTTTCTAGATCAGATTCACAGCCACACAGTCAGATGCATAAGACTGTGCCAGTTAGTGTTGATGAATGAATAATGAATGAACAACTAAAAAACAAATTTTATAAATGACAGTCAAGATATAATGACAGTTGAAATGTAAAAATGCGAACCAGTTATTTTGGAGCTATATCAATTAAATCGCTTTTAAAAATCTTTATATTATTAATTTATTCATATAAGCACATGCATGAATATGAACCCTGGGCCTAGTTTTATAGAGAAAAACAATTGTAACCTTCTTTATAGTCCTTGATGGTTAACTTAAAATACACTTATAAGGCAACATTACTTACAGCTAGAGTACTATGGAAAACATCCTAATGGGCATTAAGATTTATTAAATACAGACTATTACTTACCAGGGAACAGTGCTATGTTATACTAGGACAGTAAGTTGTATAAGAATAAAAGTTTACAAACTCACTGGATAATTTCTAGATTAAAAACAGTATGAATAAAAACAGCAAAATAAAAGTAGAAACACCTTATTTATACCCAGTTGCTCTTTCATAGTCATACTCCAGTGTGATAAAGACCAGGTTTGATTTTTGGGGGTTGGGGGGGGTTTTGTTTTGGTTTGGTTTTAGAGAGGGAAGGGGGGAGGGGCAGAAGGAGAGGGAGAGAGAGAATCTTAAGCAGGCTCCATGCCCAGTGCAGAGTAGGGCTCCATCTTACAACCTTGAGGTCATAACCTGAGCCAAAATCAAGAGTCCGATGCTAAACTGACTGAGCCACCTAGGTGACTCAAAGACCATGGTTTAATCTTTGGTCCTATGACAGAAGAGCTATATGTCTTTGGAAATTTATCAACCTTGTGGAAGCTTATCTTCTTGACAAATGGTTTCATTTTGTCATGAATTCAGAAATCCCCCCAAAATCAATACGTACAACTATTTTATCATGATTTTATTATTTCCTTACAGATGTAGAATAATTTTTATAAGGATAAGTTCATCACCTATTCTACCTTTTTAAGTTTTGGTCCCCAAAATGTTTAGTTCTATCGTTTCAAAATGTTTAAACATGTGTTCATGATTTTTGTGACACTGCAACATGATTATTAAATAGTATAAATATAAATTATATAAATGTTATGCCCTGGGATGGTGGAGTTACCTGTGTCATTAACTGGATTATGTAGTTGGTATTTTAAAAAGACTTAAAAATGATACTTTTAGGAAAATAGAATTCTACTTCTAGAATATTGGTCTTACATACTATAATCACAGGTTTGGAGGTGATCTAGGCCCAGACTATGCATAACTTTTGATTATTAGTTTATAAAGACTTTTCATTTTTAAAAGCCTCAATAATTTTGGGTGACTTCTGGAGTACCTAAATTCTTTTAAAGTATATAAAACAGTAAAAAGAAATAATACACCAAGACCTGCTGGGATTTATCCTAGGAATATAAAATTGGTTTAACACTTAAATATCAAATAATGGAGCATACTATATTAATAAAATATAAAATCATACAATCATTCAATAGATGTGAATAACATCTGACAAAAGTCCAATACCTTTTCATGATAAAAACACTCAATAGCCTAGCAATAGAAGAAAACTTCCTTAATCTAATACAGAGAGCATCTACAAAAAAACCTACAACTATCATACTTAATGGTAAAAGACTGACTGGTTTCCTCCCAGATCAGGAATAAAACAAGGATGTACACTCATACCACTTCTATTCAGCATTGTAGTGGAGATTACAGCCAGGTTTGTTAATAAAGAAAAAGAAATAAAAAAATCCAGATTGAAAAGGAAGAAATAAAGCCATCTATTTATAGATAATATTATTTTTATTTAGAAAATCTAAAGGAATTCGCTGAAAACACTATTAAGAAGGAAGGAAAGAAGGAAGAAAGAAAGGGAGAGAGAACGAAAGGGAAAGAGAAAAGAAAGAAAAAGAAATCTGGTCTACCTTCCTGTTTCCTGCCACAGAGCTTCAAAAACTTTTGGAATTCACTGAGTGATAGATATGCCTTTGTTATGCTATGACTTGACTCATAGAAGAGCCCCTAGATAGCTTCAGGATGGGAGAGGTTGTGAAAAAAAGCAATCATGTGATTTGAGGACTAGAACTTTTCAGGACCCTACCATCCCAGACTCTGAGGAGAGGAGAGGGGCTGGAGATTGAGTTTAATCACAAGGTTAATGATTTAATCAATCATGCCTATATAATGAAACCTCAAGAGAAGCTCTAAAATAATGAGACTCAGAGAGCTTCCTGGTTGGTGAACATACTGATGTATGAGAGGGTGGTACACCCTGACTCCACAAAAGCAAACTCCTGTGCTCGAGACACTTCCAGATTTGTCCTATGTATTTCTTTATCTGGGCTATTCATTTGAAGCCTTTATAATAAAACATTAATAATAAGTATAGCAGTTTCATGAGTTTGATGAGTCATCCTAGTGAATTACTGAAGCTGAAGGAGTGTCATGAGAACTCCCAATTTTGTAGCCAATTCTGCCAGGCAGAAGTACCCATTGCCTGGGGACCCCACTTGCAGTTACCTTCTGAAGTAAGGACAGTCATTGGGGACCTTACTCTTTAATTTCTGGGATCTGATGCTAATTCCAGATAGTGCCAGATTGAACTGAATGATAGGACACCCAGTTGACATCTGAGAATTACTATTGGAACACAATAGTCTTTTCAACAAATGGTTTGGGGAAAACTGGATATCCATATGCAAAAGAACAGAATTGGACTCCTACCTATGAATAAAGTAAAAAGGCAACCTATAGAATAGGAGAAAATATTTGCAAATCATACATCTAATAAGGACTTATATCCAGAATATATAAAGAACTCTTTCAACTCTATAATAAAAAAGTTAAGCAACCCAATTAAAAATGGGCAAAGAATCTGAATAGGCATTTCCCCAGAGAAGATATATAAATGGCCAATTAACACATGAAAGATAATAACATCATTTAGCCATTAGGAAAATGCAAGCCAAGGCCACAATGATATACCACTTCACATCCACTAGGATGACTAATAAAAAAAGATAGGTAATAATAAGTGCTGATGAGATTGTAGAGAAATTGTACATCAAATGTCCATCAAATGTAAGAATGTGAAATTCTGCAGGTGCTTTGGAAAATAGTTTGGCAGGTCCTGAAAGGTTAACTATAGAGTTACTATATGACCCAGCAATTTCACCCCAAATATATACACAAAAGAAATGAAAAATGTCTGTCTATATAAATACTTGTACATGAATGTTTATAGCAGCATTATTTACAAGAGCCAAATGAGGCAACAACTTAAATGTCCATCAACTGATGAATGAATAAACAAAATTTAGGTATATCCATACAATGGAATATTATTCAGCCATAAAAAGGAATAAACTACATGTTAAAACATGGATGAACCTTGAAAAGATACCAAAAGAAAGAAGCCGGTAACAAAAGACTATCTATTGTATGATTCCATTTATAAGAAATGCTCTGAATAGGTAAATCTATAGAGACATAGAGACATATTAGTGGTTACCTAGAGTTACAGAGGAAGCAAATTTGGAGTGGGGGGTGACTACTAACGAGTATGGAGTTTTTGTCAGATTAAAATGTTCTCAAATTATATTGGATGATATTGAACAACTCCTTGATTTACTAAAAAACACTGAATTGCACGCTTTAAATGAGTAGATTGTAAAGTATATAAACTATAACTCAACAAAACAGTTTTTTACAAACTACATAGTACAAAACAAAGATACATTAATATAATTTTGTTCCCATTTTTAAATGGAAAAGTACCCCCATCTGCCTTGAAAAATCTAAACATGTTAAGATAATACAAAAGAAATTTTATATTTTGATAGACTATTTCTTGACAGATAACATTAATGGCAGGCCAAGTTTAAATACCAACAATAAAATAATAGGAAGATATTCTACTTTTAAACTAGTCGTCAGAGATTAGTCTTTCAATAGAGTTCAAGTATTATAATACAATCCAAGTATAATTCTTACTTTATCAGCACTGATAATGAAGGGAAAAATTTATTAATCCAAACTATGGCAATAGTTCAGAATACAATTCGTTAAAAGTTGGAAATCACATAGATACTTTAGTGATTTTAGAATTCTCCATTTAAGAATGACTGTTATAAAACTTTAGCTGCCAAACAAAACTAGGTAAGTATACGAGGAAACATATACTTTAAAAATATCAGATTTCGGGCGCCTGGGTGGCTCAGTTGGTTAAGCGACTGCCTTCGGCTCAGGTCATGATCCTGGAGTCCCGGGATCGAGTCCCGCATCTGGCTCCCTGCTTGGTAGGGAGTCTGCTTCTCCCTCTGACCCTCCCCCTTCTCATGCTCTCACTCTCTCTCTCTCAAATAAATAAATAAAATCTTTAAAAAAAAAATATCAGATTTCAGTGACATAAAATTGAACTTTCCCAATACTACCTATTTAACTTTTAATTTTAATATGAATTCATTAAAAAATAGAGGCTACATTATCCTGTAAGACCATTTCACATTTACTTAATTTCATAATGGTAAGAGTGATATGATTAAGCAGCTTGATCCATTCCAGTTATACAACCTACAGTGGCTAATCCCTTTATTTAATACATGTTTGACTATTCATGTATATTTTCTGCTATTGAAATTTAAATAAGGCTCCCTTCCCTTCTCTAAAGTGGGTGCACACATTGCTTTAACTTAAATTGGGGATTTGCTGAATAACAGCTATCTATTTTCTCATCTATTCCACAAAAAGTTACTGAGTACTTATCATCAGATATTGATTATGTTATAAAGTAAAATACAGAGATAAATAGCCCATGTGTTTTGGGATGATCCAGAATTGACTATGAGTTCAGGGCTCGACTTATAGGTGGCAAAACCTTTCTCAACTTTAGCTTCCTCATCTTTAAGGTGATAATTAATTGAACTAATGAGTTTACAGAACCCAAAAAATCAACATTAATTTCTCTTTTTTGGTTTACTCTGAAGGCTAGTAAGATTAATCACACATGGATTCTGCACTTCAGAAATTAATAGTACAGCAGATATTATAATGTGTATAAATAAATTAATTAAGGTGAAAAATTAAGTAGGAATTTATAGTGATAAAATAAGATGTGAGGTGATCCCTACCAGATATACATAATAGAGCATCATCACTATCACCAAATGGAAATAGTATTATGTAGGTGACTAGCAAGCTAATTAAGCAATTATTAAGTAAAAAAATAGAAGATCAATAATCTTAGTTTGTTCCCAGGAAATTCTGAGTAACTGCAAGTAAAGCTGAACATTATAGAAAAGATGGTTACTTCTTAGTATCATTCCTTAAGATAATGAATAAAAATACCACAATTCCTCTATTGAGAATTTGTTAAGTCTGGCTATCCTAGCTCCAGCACTTATTCATGACCACTGGAAAGTTACTTTATGTCTTGGTTCCTTCATTTTCTCATCTTTTAAATGGGAATTATAATAATGTGTGCCTTAGGGTGGTTAGTAGTATTAAATGAGTTAATGCATGTCAAGTGCAAGAGGTTCTAGTACATTGAGTACCACTGAGTATTACTGTAGATAGTCAGGGTCATATCATCTTGTTACTCTTATTATAATCTTTTGTGCCATAGCAAGAATGTAGATATTTTATTTTTATTCTTCTTATTTTTTTAAAGATTTTATTTATTTATTTGACACAGAGAGAGACAGCGAGAGCAGGAACACAAGCAGGGGGAGTGCGAGAGGGAGAAGCAGACTTCCTGCGAGCAGGGAGCCAGATGCGGGACTCGATCCCAGGACCCTGGGATCATGACCTGAGCCAAAGGCAGACGCTTAACGACTGAGCCACCCAGGCGCCCTGTACAGGTATTTTAATTAAATTTTAATTACCATTCAATGGGAAGACAAAATGTTGTAAGCGAAGATTACTCCTAGATGCATACTGGAAAAATGAGGACTTTTCCTATCACTTATAATGGCCTGCAGAATGAAGTTCTATGACTAACTAGACTATACTATGTACCTTTGCAATGGGCGGAGAATGAAGACGCAGTTCTCCCAAAGGAAAGGACGTGTATGGGTAATGCAGCATGCCGAAATACAAAACAACGGTTGCCTACCTACATCTACTATGTAAATAGGGATAGTCTTTATGTAATTTGGTTTTTTTTTTTTAATTTAACTGAACTCAAGATGTTGAACAAAGGAGTGATTTATATAAAATTAGAACTCTTTAATCAAAAAGTCCTTATAAGACTGAAGGGAGTTTCCTCTCCCTCACCTTCCACATCTAATTAACCATTGAATCATGCTAATCCCATCTCTTAAATATCTATAAAATCTGTTCCTTCCCCTCCATTCCTCTAGCTATTGCCCTTCTCTACACTCTTGTTCTTCTCTTACTTTGACTACAGTAAGTTCCTCAGCTATTCTCATCGCTCCTGTCCCAAACACTACACATGGGACAACTTGAACATGTTGTGCCATTCTCTACCTGCTCTCCCTCAAGACTCAACCCAATTATTTTACCTTCTCAAATGAAGTCTTTCCTAACTCTCCAAGGAATACTGAAGAACTTCTCATTTCACAGGACCCACAAATGGTAAGTTAGCATACATATGGAAGTATCCAATTATGAATTTTACCAAATTAGCACAAGTTTTTATTATAAAAACCCATGCTGGAAAGGTATGGTAAAGTCAGGCTTTCATATGTGGTTAGTGAAAGTTGAAGTGGTTCAAATATTTGGATCATACATATCAGCAATCTCACACATATTCATATATAAATTTATTTCTGAGATTATACCCTGATGAAATAACTATTTTTTATATTATATATATATAATATATATATAAAATATAAAAGGAATGAGTCCAAATGGCTAACAATAGGGCATTGGTTAAATAAACTATGGATCATTTCCCTACTAATTGGCTCAGGAAAATGAGGCTTAGTAATTAGCAGAGCCCAGATCCATATACACAATCCTGTGATTCCAGCATCCAAAAGTTCCTAAACACAAATCTTGTTTGAAAATATTAATGTTCGAAAATATTAATTTGGTTTACTAGGCAGAGTTCTGTGGTTTATATAACCAAGGACACACACGCACATATACACAATATAAAAATGACCCAAAGGAGAAAAAAATGACTCAAAGGGTAAATGCCAAAATGTTACAATGTTAATTTTAGAATTACAGGAATTTCTTACTTTCTTCTTTTGCTAATCTACATTTTCTAAACATTTCATCAATAAACTACATAACTTTTATAATAACCAAAAGACTTTCATACAAATTGTATGCTGCTATTTAAGTGATGGAAAGAAAGGATTTTTCCAAAGATTCTGAGTTGGCACCTCATAATAATCTGACCTCATAATAATTTAATCTTTCTCTTCAGCACAAAGAAGCCCTCTAGGGGTTCCTATCCAGGTTCATTTCCTGTGTAGTAGCCAAAAGTCTTTAAAAAAAAAAAACCCATTTATTGACTTATTTTACTATGTATTAGATACCTTATCTACACTAGCTCCTTACTTCACAACCACCTATGAAGTGTGCATTATTAATACTTAACGAATGAGGATACTGAGTTGAACTTAATTGTCCATAGTTACATGGTCAGCATGCGGCAGATCTGGGACTTGAACCCAAGACAGCCTGACATCATAATCCATTTTCTTTCCAATAGACCACATATACCTCTTCAAAATATACCTATGTATTAATTCCCCACTTCATTTTAAGTGTTTGTTAATATATCAAATAAAGTAATTATTACTAGTATGGAAATGAGCTAGTCAGGTTACAGTGGAAAAAATACAAGAATTGGAGGCCTCCCCCCACCACCTGTCACTACCCCCTTCTTCCTTTTATTTCCTGCATAGCACTTACCACCTCTAAAATTAGTTTTATGACCTTACCTATTTTCTTCATTGCTTTACCTCTAGCATCTAGAACAGTGCCTGACTTAAATTGGAGTTTAATACTTAGTAAATGAATAAACAAATGCATTCATGAGAACAGGCGAAAATTCCTCTAGGCTTTTAAATTCTCATTTCTTTAATGGAAAACTGCCTAAGGTGGTTTTTTAAAATTTTATTATGTTATCTTAATCACCACACATTACATCAGTAGTTTTTGATGTAGTGTTCCATGATTCATTGTTTGCGTATAACACCCAGTGCTCCATTCAGTACGTGCCCTCTTTAAAACCCATCACCAGGCTAACCCATCCCCCCACCCCCTCCCTCTAGAACCCTCAGTTTGTTTTCACCAGGCTAACCCATCCCCCCCACCCCCCTCCCCTCTAGAACCCTCAGTTTGTTTCTCAGAGTCCATAGTCTCTCATGGTTCATCTCCCCCTCCGATTTCCCCCACTTCATTTTTCCCTTCCTACTATCTTCTTTTTTTTAAACATATAATGTATAAGGTTTTTATAAGCTTAAATTCATTCAGTCAAACTACTTATTGAGCACCTACTATATGGCAGATATCTAAGCAAGATGATAATTACAGCAAACAAAACAACAGACAAAAATCTCTCATGCATCTTATACTCTGGTAAGTGAAGAAAGACAAGAATACAACAAAATACGTTAGATGGTGATCAGTACTTTGGAGACAAAACAGCTTGTTTGTAGGAATCTGAGAGGAGACTCTGCAACTGGGTAACTGAGAAAGAAGACATTCGAGTAGGGAGGTGAAGGAGTAAGACATGCATACTGGGGAAAGAACTTTTCAGGTGGTGGGAATAGCATGCTGGTGTGACTGTATTTTCGGAGTGGCTGTAATGCAGTAAATGAATGAGAATTAACGGGAAATGAGATCAGATAAGTAAGGAAGGGGCAAGGATGGGTTGTGTAAGGCCTTATAGGCATTGTAATAATACTGGCTTTTATTCTCAGAGAAATCAGCAGCCATTGAACAGGTTTGAGCAAAAGTGGAACATTCTGTGACTTAGGTTTTTAATGCGCTCAGCATTTCTCAGTGGAGTTGCTACTGGTATTTTGGGTGGGCAACTCCTCTTTGTCCTGACCATTGAGCCCATGGTTGGTCATTTAGCACCTCTAAATGCCAGTAGTTATCCCCAGACCTTTTGACAACTAAAAATGCCCCCACTTATTTTCAGAGCTATGTTATAAATCAACTGAAGGTAGGTTTAAAGAGCCTATTTTAATATTCCAGGCAATAGTTTGTGTTATCTTGAGCCAAAAATGTAATGGTAAATTCAGGATATATATTTTTGCAGATAGGATTTGCCAGTGAATTGGATATGGATGTGAGTGAAAGCTAGAAGTCAAAGGATGACTCCCAGGTGTTTGGAATCAGCAAACAGGATGGAGTTGCTATTCACTGTAGTCGTGAAGACTGAATATGGATGAAGCAGCTTTGGTGAAGAAAGCAGGAATTCAGTCAAGACACATTAAGAACCACTATGTAAAAACAGATATATCTATATTTTATGGGAGAATTTTGTAAAATGGGGTAATGGGCACTACTGCTGAACTGATGGATTTTATTAGGGTGTGTTGGATAGAGTTAATAGAAATAAATATTAGATAAATGAATAAATGATTACTAATAGCTAATAGTAATGGATTAACCAATGTAAGCATTCAGATTATGTCAAGAAAAGTTTTTCTTTTCTTTTTTTTAAATATAATCCAAAGGAATGAATCTAATTGTGGAATTTCAAATGATAAATGGTTTGGAAGTAGGCAGGCTTTTAATGCTGTTAAAATCCCACCAGGCCCATATTGCATGGAGTAGATGTCCTACAGTGAAATTAGGCTCAGCCTTGGGAAAACAGTGGGTGCTCAACTGTCCTGTACCTCATACTGACTAAGCACCACCACTTCCAACACTGTAGAGTCAACAGTCAATAAATGCAAACTTTTCTACATCCATGGACAATTTAAGGATTTCAGAGGAAAAGCTGAATCTAGACATGGTTTAGACACTATCAGTTAAATTTAGTCGTTCTTCCAGAGACAGAACAAATAATCTGAATCGACACGATGAGCTCATTGATACAAACACACAATTTGGAGTTGGCAGGAGGAAGTGTCCAATTGCATCACTGCTGGAACTCTTCCCCAGCGATAGGATTCTACCTGCTCATATGAGTAGAAAAGTCACGTTTTGAACACCAATGCTCATCATAGAAACATGACATTTCCCTCCAAATGTGTTGAATGACCAAACTCTTATCATCAGAACAGTTTCATTCTCTTTGGATTTATATCACATTTATGAACAGTCTCTCCCAGTATTTTCTATTAATATCCCCCATGATGTGACACAAGGGAGCTATCTGCCTTCAAAAAGAAGTCCTCATGCTCACACCTACCCAAGCACACTTGGCTTCCTTCAGAACATGGCCTCATTGTGCAGACTGACTTGGCTTGTGGCTGGACATCCACCCCCTTTCTCTCTGTAACTGTAGTGGAGGGCAAGTGGATGCCATGCTTCAGTCAACGTGCATCTCCAATCACCGGACAGCTCAAGAAGTTAGAAGGTTCATGCAAAGGTGGTCACCTGAATTGAAGTGGGAGGACTGTGATAAAGAAGAACTAGTGGCAGACAGATGCCCAATGGGCTTCACATTGTTGTTTCACAGAAGGACATACTGTGTCATAATGAATTACCGCTAATTTGAGCCAGCAGTACTGTTAGATTGAGCCCAGCAACCCAGAATGACAAACAGTGCCTGCAAGATCATCTAATGAGGGGACAAGGCTGCTCCCGTAGCACTGCTTCACTCAATTAGTGGACAAGGCTTTTAATGCCGCTCCGCACAACTAAAGCAATTTTGATTACTTAGAGAGGAGTCTCCATTTAGAATGTTTCGGAAGCTGGAACAGGGTTTCTTTCTTTCTTTTTTTTTTTTCCCCCTTTAATATAATTTATCTTGAGAGTATTTGAATGTAATAAGCTATTTGAAAGCCAATCACATTATTTCCTATTTTTCCCTAAGTAATATGGAAATACATTTTTTAAAAAGTTCAAATGTTAGAATTTGCTCTAGCAAATGAAATGTAAATAAGATAGCAAATGATTAAGGATACGCCGAGGATGTGTGTGTATGTGCGCACGCACACACGCACGTGCGTGTGTGTGCATGTGGGCACTATGTGTGTCTCTCCGTGCCAGAATTACAGTTGGTGAATTTCATTTCATCAGCCAACATTATCAGGAGGGTTGCATATTTATTCTATATATCCACATTTAAAAAAAAAATTCCAGATCTTGCCTTCTTTGGCTGGGAGCACTTCTATTTCCTAGCTTTTGATATGGAGAACTGACGTTTCTACTTAGTTATTTTTTTTCACTATGTCACTGCATGATGAAAAGCACTCATATGTGTAATGGTACAACTTTCTTTAATATCGTGATCACTGACTTATAACTAAACAGAGGCTATTTAGGCTTAGCAAATTCCTTTCATTCTCATTAGAAACACACAGGGTGCTCACTCTATACATCGCTCTAGGCATCTTCTGGCTTTCTATCCAGGCCGTGTGTGTAATTTTTAGACTGCTTGCACTCTGTGAAATTCTATGAAATTTTGCCTATTTAAGTAGAAGGTCATTGAGTAAAAGGAATTACTCAAGTGCTAGACATAAAGTAGGTGCCAATAAATTTTTATTAAACTGACCACAAAGTCTACAACAAATAAAGAAAGTAAACCTCATGATTCACTTTGCTTCCCTCAAGTGAACAGCAACACCAGGATCAAAAGTTGAGAATATGACTCTATATAGGTATACCTTACCCATCATCAAAATTGTGGTTTCCCCACCCCCCCAAAAATTGCATAAAGCAGGTCCAATACAAACGAACATATTTTTTTTTAGAGCCGGGGTAGAGGCAGAGGGAGAGGGAGAGAGAGAATCTTAACTAGGCTCCACGCACAGCACAGAGCCCAACGCTGGGCTCCATCTCACGGTCCTGAGATCATGACCTGAGCCCACATCAAGAGTTGGATGCTTAACCGACTGAGCTACCCAGTAGCTCCCAATACAAACCAACTTTTAAATAATGTATATCTTTACATCTTTGTTTTATAAAAGAGATATATAACCATGCTGAAGCAGTCATCCTGAGCAGAAGATAGGGAAAAGTTTAAAATCTTAACATTTTGGGTGATTGCAAAACCCATTAGTTGAATAAATTAACAATTATTGAACCTTATCATAGCCATGTTTCATTTTCTTAAAATAATTTTAATTATTACTACTTTCTTGCCTCCAGAAAGGTTAACTCCAAAAGCATGTTACACCTTCAAGGAGATGGTTATGTATTAGTAAAAAATGGCACATTATTGGTATTGTTCTTCTAGTAAATAGAAAGAAAAAGAAAAAACAATGTGGCTCAGGAGGCAAGTAATATTTCCTATAATGTATGCTTTTAATAATTGTAAAGACTCAGAAACTGGCAAAGAGTATGCACTGATTGTGTATGCCCCTCTCCCGAGAATACATGATATAAAATCACATCATTGGCTCAAATTATTGCCAAAATAGAGAAAATTATTAATAGTTTCATTTATTTTCCTCTCTCATCAAAAAGACTACTAGCATGGGAGAGGAAGAAGTGCTTCCTGTTAGTTGTAGAAATGAAAGAAAAATAATAATTAAGGAATAAATTTAATGGGAAAGTACCAGTAATAGATACAATTCAGTTGGTATCAATCTCTTAAGTGCCTCCCCTTCATTTCCTCTTTGTTGTTTAGTAGACTATCAGTCCAAAGTACCAACAACAATTATCATTCAGCTTACCATCAATGTTAGTATCAAACATCACAGATATTTTCCCATCCCTTGTTGATTAATTTTTATTTTTCAAATATATATAGTATTTGCATGGTCCAAAGTCAAAACTATATATAAAGGTAACTCTGGGGAGACTTCCATCCCCATCCCTTCTATTCATTCCCATCCACATATTATATGTAATTATTTTTATTAATTCTGGCTTATTTCTATATTTCTTTTCTTATAAAAATAAGCAAATATGTATTTATTCTTATTTGTCCTTCTTTCTTGTGCAAAATGTAGCATACTATATACTATGAGTAAAGTACAGAAAAGTAAAGAGTCTATATATACTCTTTGAAGGTTTTAAATTTTTCACTAACTACGCATCCTGGAAATGTCTCCATATTAGTGCCCAGAGATCTTCCTCATTATCTCTTATAACTGCATGATACTTCATTATATGGACATACTTTCATTTATTCAATAGGTCTTTTATAGGCAGGGATTTAGGTTATTTACAGTATTTTGAAATTGCATATAATTTTATAATTAACCTGCATGAGTATTTTTTTTAAATCCTCATACAATTCCCAGAAAATCACTGGTGGGTAAGGCGGTTGCCTCAGTCTACTGTGGCTGTCAGTTGCCTCTACATTTCTGATACGGAAGAGGAGTTAGGACTGGGAAGCCTGAATTACCTTTGATGTTTTCACTGGAGCTCACATTTATTCCTAGTCTTGAATATACATCTCTGTGAGAAAAGCAATTATGAAATAGTCTTGGTTGATACTGAGAGAAAATGAATTTTAGAATTTTTAAATTTTTTTCTTTCTTTCACAAGACTTTTTTGAGACCTTAAACTAACCTAGACCCACTAGAAGTCCTTAAAACATAAGAGCCAGGAAATATTTGCCTACATACAAACATCTTTGTAGCAAGGAACAACCCTTAACTTTCTTTAAATTTAGAACTCATATTAAAGGCTTGAAAATAGTGATTAAATGAATGAATGAATGAACCTACTGTACTCCAGTCTGACACAAAAACTTAGAAAAAGTTTTCAGAAAATAGAAACCTAAGTTACAGTTCTGAAAATAGGCAGGTGTATTTAGCAATAACTTGCTCTACTCTTCCCCAAACAAGGCAGCCTACGCATAATGCAAAAGCCATCTTTGCAGCAGTCTCAATGTAATGGATAGACATGGGTCTCGGTTTGTGGCTTGAAATCACTGAGTGTCCAATAGCACATTTCCTGCTGTTGATATAAATGCTATAGGAATGATGACTAATGGCTTTGAGGAAGAGCAGAGATTAGACAACAAGCCCAGAGAAAACTGCCAACACCAAGAGGGTACTCAGCAAGTGCCCATGAGGTGTCATACTCTCGCTGAAGGGCCCAGAGTTTCCTCACGGGAGAAAAGGAAGGAGAAAGAAAAAAAGGAATGGCTGTGTTAGTGTTTGCCAAAAAATAAAAGTCTGAGAGACCCCTGAGAGACCCCAAGAACGCAGTAAAATTTACCTTTCCTAAGGCTACCATTGGTTTTACCCTTATCCTTGGAGTAGAATGAAGTACAGCTAATACTCAGAGGCAAGCTCAAGGATTCTAATAAAGAATATGAAATAGGTAGGGGTGCTTAGGTGGCTCAGTCAGGTAAGCATCCGACTCTTGGTTTCAGCTCAGGTCACGATCTCAGGGTCCTAGGATCAAGCCCCGCATTGGGCTCCATGCTCAGTGCGGAGTCTGTTTGAGATTCTCTCCCTCTCCCTCTGCCCCCACCTGCTCTCACTCTCTCTCTCAAATAAATAAATTAATATCTTTTTAAAAAAAAGAATATGAAATAGGTGAATACTGTTGCACCAAGATTTGACTGATTTTTAATAGCAGATTTTTTTTTATCCCATTGTATCATTTTTTATTCAAGTATCTGATTCCTCTGTATTCCTCGGGGGGAGTGGGAAAAAGCCTGGGGTGTGGGTGGCCCCCTAAGCAGCAAAATTATTGCTAATAGAAACAATTCACTGTATCAGCATCTCATTATCACATGCAGGGCATTAATTGAAGCACCTTATTTAAGGTGGAAAAGAGCTTTGCTAATGGAAGATGATTCAGCACAGTATCTTCTGACAAGTGATGCCATCTCAAATCCTTTTCAGATGTAGGTGGAATAAAACTAATAAGTAAAACATGAGCATTTATTAAGTTTATCAATACGTTATGTGCTCCATTTTTAAAAGTTTCTGTAGTGATAATCTTATCCATTTTTCTCTAAAACTGCCCTGTTCCATAGTAATATGTATATAGACTAAACTTGTTTCATTTTTAAAAGGCATCCCAGGGAGATGAGATGTGGATGGGTGTGAGGAGTAGATCAGGGGAAGCAAATGGGTGCAGATGCCTCCATTGACAAAAGGAAAAGGCATATAGCTTCCTTCCTTCCTGGTGTACCCGGGGCTCAGAGAGAGCTCTAGATTTCCCAGCAATAAGTTTCTGCTTATGAGCTCCACTGGGAAGATATTTTGTATGCCACAGAAAACCAAGATGTTTGCGTTCCCACCAATCCAGGGATAAGGCATTTTCCTCATACAGACACAAAACATACAGTATATGAATGTTTAATGGAGGCTAAAACTGGGAGAGGAACAGAAAACAAGAACAGAGCAGGTTAAAAAAATATCTGGTTTCTCTCTATCAAAATACTAATTAAAATTCATGTTCATGGGGATGATTATACATATGTTTTTGAACTAAAAGTCTAACCTGGCACTATTTTTTGGCCTTATTTTTGTGACAACATTTTTGTCCATATGGCATGAAGTGAATCATTTTACATCTTTTTTTAAGCTCTATGTGTTTTTCTTGTTGTCTATTCTCTCTTCTCCCACCACACACACACTGGCAGCCGCTACCAAGTTACCAAATGCCAACTCAACCCTGCAAGCTGGCTGCATGGAGCTATATAGTACTGGCATTTTCCTTTCTTTGCAGAAATACTCTCTCTCTCTCTCTCTCTCACACACACACACACACACACACACACACACACACACACACACACGTGCACATGTGCGCACGCGCACACGGACACATGCATGCACACACGCGCGCACACCACCATTGAAGCACCCTATTTCTCCTTCATTCCCATGCTAATGTTTTGGGCCCTCAGGATTCTGCCCAGCGCCAGTGTGTGTCACTGGTCTGCAGAGCGCCACACCAGCTTATTTACGGCCTCCCATCCCTGGCCTTCTTTCTCCATGGCGCTATGACAATTAGTGGTTCACTTAAGAACTGCTATAAATTAATGGTTAATCGAGCCCACGTAATTAGTTTAGTCACTGCAAAGGGCAAAAACCATAATTGTCCAGGGGTCTCCTCTTCTTTCGTCTTCTTTTTTAATCATACTAATCCATGCTTCTGCTTCTTCAGACAGAAGCAATGCTTCTTTTCTGCAGCCCCGCCACACTGCCCGCCGTTTGGGTCCCTGCATGGGACACGTTTTGTACACGTGCTGCCTCCGCCAGGATCAGGCACTGCTCAGTGTGTGTGGAAGGGCAGCAACTCTACCTAACAAATGTAACTTTAACAACAGTAAAACAACCTAATAGCTTAGCATGCCAGGGGGCTAATGTGGCGGGCCATTTACTGCTGCACTAAATAGCCCCGGTTTGATTCTCATTGCCAAGTGTCGAACTGAGAATTGCAAGGCAGGAGTAGCTCCTAATTCATTAGATAAAGGGGGTCATTGCTCATAGGGCTGGGGAAACTGTAGAAGGCAAGAAATTAAACAAGGCAGTCCCCTTTCAAATGCTACCAAACCCTGGGCTACCTGTGATCTGGGATAGCAGAATCACTGAAACACGAGGACTCTATCCTGGCCTTCATGTGCCAACTTCCAGCTTGGGATAAGTATGTTTTATTTGGCAACATTCATCTGGAAAGAGGCTAGAAGGGAAAGGGATCCTAATACTGAAGGACACCTTTGGGACCAAAGCAGCAACACAAGAACAAAGTATGATTTAGCCTTGACTGCAAAATGAGCCACGACTGAGATGTTCCTGCCAGCATTCTGCCTCATGTGTCCTGGAAAAGTTGCTGTGGACAGTTGTGACCCGGCTAATCAGTTGGGCAGGAAAAAAAAAATTGCTAACAATAAAACGGACACCAAAATTCTTGTTAGCATTGCTGTATCTCATAGTACTGTCTGTCTAGCTTTTTTTTTTTTTTTCCTTCTTTTCTTCCATGCAGTCATAAAGAGTTCTAAGTTCAAACTGCCCTGAATAGTCACGGTAAGACTATGTGGACAAAATAATTCCCTTATCTTGTTCTTCTTTTTTTTTAAATAGAAAAGAAAATAATCAAAAATTTCAAATGAGATCTCTAAAAGGGGACATCTTTATTTCCTGAACATCAGCCCTAAAACAACTGATTTCTCTAATTCTTGCCATCACTCAGACTGGCCCTGAATTACCTCCCAATAGGCCTCCCATGTGCTTCTAGATGAGAGTGTGTAATGGGGGATCTGTTAATTAACTAGAAGCAAAGTTGCGCGGTGGGGATCAAACACTGGATACGTCCTAAAACTCCCACAGAGAAGATGAAATGCAGCGCAAACTTTAAAGACTTCCCGTCATTAGCTGAGACCTTGCTGCTCCTGGCCCAGACCCCTCCTGTTTCAGAGAACAATGAGGACAATAATGGCAGAAATGAAATCGTGCAGCCAGGAACAAAGGAACTAGCTATTTACCCGTAGAAAAAGAAAGAGGGGGAGGGGGAGAAAAAGGGAGAACTTTCTTTTTCTGTGGTTCCTGTCTACTCTTAATTAATTTATGACTGCCAGGGAATTGCACAGAGAGCGCACCCAAACGCGCTGTATGGAGCACAGTGTTAATATATGTGACATCTACTGTTTACTTCCAGGAAAAGTGCAATGGGCTGGGGGGAGGGAGGGGTGGAGGAGGAGAGCTGGCACAGGAGAGAATGAATGAAAATGGACAAATTGTTGGGCTGAACTTTCACTCTTAAGATCAGAGTTCAAACTGGAAATGATTAAAACAAAACAAAACAACAAACAAAAATAAAATAAAGAAAACAAGGCAACACTATCCCAGAAGTAACATATCTGCCTAGATAGTGCTCTATCTCAGGAAAAGACAGGAATCGTACTCTGACACAGAGCTCACATTTTGCAATTTTTCAGAGGTTTCCTGGTAACGTCTGTAGAAATATACATAAGTATAATATCAATAGCAAAGGACACAGTCATGACATTGACCTGTTGTTCTTTCTTGTTTCTTGACAAGATGCAAATAGGAAAAATTCTACTGAAAATTGAGCTAACTACTAACAAAATCTGACTACTGAAGGACCTCATCCTCATTTTGCATTCTGAATTTTTGCAGAATTCAAATCAGGAGCTTCTCTACATATCTAAAGTGCAAGGCTTCAACAGGACTGAGAGAACAAGTAAGAACACCAATAAGGTTCACAGAGAGGAAGCCTTGGTCCTCTCTGCTCCACCTTGAAGCACTCGCTTTGAGATGGACCAGTAGGATGATGAGAGCCCTGTTCCCTCTCTTCAAATTTCCATTGAAAATGGCCACACTAGAATTATTTTCTTTTTAAAGCTCAGTGACAAAACTTACTCCTCTGTTTTCACACCACATGTTCAGAACAATCAGTGGAAACTGCAAAAGGATGAAACAAGAAAATCCCCCAGGATTATGTTTTGTGACTGCTTCCCTTCCTTCTCACTTATTTATTATGAAAGGTTTAGATTTAATAAGCTCAACCACAAACTTGAGTTTAGGAAAAAAATTCGTAAGCACATAGTTCAACCAACTGAAAATACTATATAATCAAAAGGGAGTACAGGTTAGAGGCTTACGATTAGTTGCCTGTATGTTCTAACCTGTATTAAAGAAACGAAACAAACAAACAAAAAACCTCCACCTTGAAGTGAAAGACCTATTGTCAATTATTGAGAATCTTATCTAGTGTCTCCACATATAAACTCACAAGAGTAATGGACCCCCCAGTACATTTATGATGGCTATGACTATCCATTTACCAGTGATAATATGGCAGAAGAGCAGAATGGCATCATAGTCCAGGAATGAAAGGGCCTTACGTTATATTTCTGACATCTAAGAACTAACTATGTGTCTTAGGAAACATTGTTTATTCTCCCTGGTCTCAGTTTCCATGGGGATAATAATTCTCCCGATTACTCCATAGGGTTGTTTTCAGTGTTGAATGATATAGCATATGTCAAAGTATTAAAAATATCAATTTACTTTCAATTTCATTATCCTCTACTGTTCTAGAACAGTGCTGGGTCCATAATACAAGGTATTTAGGACCTAGAAATCTGTAATAAGATTACCAACTCCTTTGGGATTTTTTAATTCTCTTCAAATTTTCTGAACAAGTTCCGAAATCAATCTAGAAACAATGACTTTCTTATAAATCATCCCAGTTAACTACATTCTGCCTTGATTCACCTTCTATGATTTCTTCTGTTTACTATGATATTTTGTAAGCAAGATTATATTATTTTCTCCAAAGATAGCAATGGCCTACCTCATTTCCACCTTATTCAACAACTCTCATATTTCTACTTATGCCACATTCTATTTATACAATATTCTCTAGAATTCTTAATATTGTTTCCTAATCATTCTGTTGTTATGATAATTTAGGAATAATTCTAGAAATTTCCTTTACATTTAATGAGTTTTCTATAGGTAGTGTTAAAATCAAAATAACAAAAAGCAGTAAGACAGGACCACACATGATAGCTGTAAATGTATAAGGGCAATTTCTTAACACAAAGAGAAATCTAATACTTAATATGTTCAGGATTCAAGTAACCAAAATGTAGGAAATAAGTCTATTCCTAAAAGAGAAGGGAATCCTGATCATTATGATAATAATTGCTAGAAAAGTACCCTAAGACAGAAAGGCAGACTAAATATTGCTCATTTCTAACTCTCAGAATGACTCAATAAGCGTGAACCTCCCGATTTAAGTAATCATTCTACTGGCTAGCAACATAATCCAACTTTATTTTTTTTTTTAAGATTTTATTTATTTATTTTGACAGAGGGAGAGACAGTGAGAGGAGGAACACAAGCAGGGGGAGTGGGAGAGGGAGAAGCAGGCTTCCCGCCGAGCAGGGAGCCCAATATGGGACTCGATCCCAGAACCCTGGGATCATGACCTGAGCCGAAGGCAGACGCTTAAGGACTGAGCCACCCAGGTGCCCCCATAACCCGCCTTTAAATGCTCCTGCCATAGCTTTGAGAAGTAGCCAGATATCACTGCCTGGCATTCTGTTCGACCTACATAGTATTAGCATTTTTATAAAAGTATTTTCCAGTATTTAGAAACTGAGAGAACCCATATTTCTGACACCTTTCGAAAACTTGGAAGATCTGGCAATGCTATGCCAGCCTTTCACATGGCAGCAATCTACTGGTACAAAGTGGGAGGGGCCCATGTGATAGAGATACATACTCTTGTGTTCAACCCAGTCCTCACCAGTTCTGTCTGCCTCCTGTAGACAGTTGGGTTTTTGACACCGAGATTTTAGACTAGGCTTTAGGGGACTGGAAGAGTAAAATATTCAAAACCTTTTTCTCAGAAGAGAGATTTTATAGCTGCTCCTCAAATGCCTCGCCTTCTAATGAAAGATAAAGATGTGCAAATCAGTAGAAAAATACAGATAATAGTCACACACACAAAAATGAGTAAATAAATAAAGTTTAAAATAAGTGCAAATAAAATGGGATAAGGATAAAAATTTTCTATAGAATATGCTAGCCAATATGTGAATTACAATGAAAATACATAAAATACATAGGAATATACCAAGGAAAATAGAAGCAAAAGTAAAAAATGATAAAATAGGAAAAAAAGGTATACAATTATGAAGACAAAATATGAAGAAAAATTAATATACAAATAGTATACCATAAAAAGATTAACATGATAGACTAAAATTATGTTAAGGAAACACAGGTACAAATTATAGAACTCAGAGATCAAAGAATAATAGTAAAAATGTGGTAAAGGGAAAAACCTTAAATTTAAACTGGCAATGGAGAATCCAAAGTTTAACATTCTGTTGCATAAGCAAACTTTAATCTGAGGCAGCTGTGGGCAGGCAACCACTCTCACACAAAGCTTGGTTTTCTTGAAGGCACTACCTAGTTGGTAAGGTTTTCTGAATCTGTAACATTGAAATTTATGAATGCAATAGATGACACTGTCAACTATGCAATTTGATCCCATTTGGATATGGTATGGCCATCACAAGAAAGGCCTATATGCATATCTGGCATTAAATAACCAGGTAGATTTTTTAAAAATAAATCCCTAGAAAGAATAAATTGAAGAATATAAGCAATCTTTTCCAATACATTCAGTTATGAACAAATCAAAGATTGGAGCTCATGTCATGGTTTTTATTTAGGAAAATATATATTCCAATGAATAAAGGAAAGGTACAACTTATTTTCCAAACTGTCAAGAACAATCTTTAGGGAACTTTCTTTATTTCATGTGATCTTTATTCAATTCCAATTTTGTCTGTACAAATC
The DNA here is from genome assembly GCF_002201575.2 of Neomonachus schauinslandi. Taxonomy (NCBI): domain Eukaryota; kingdom Metazoa; phylum Chordata; class Mammalia; order Carnivora; family Phocidae; genus Neomonachus; species Neomonachus schauinslandi. Next base: position 81,663,208 of record NC_058407.1, on the reverse strand, counting down.
TAAACATGGAATCACAAGGCCAACTTCCTCACACTTCCTACTGTGATAGGGCTGTTTCTGCTTACTGTCCTACAATGTATGCTTAGGAAACTGAAAATAATTTTAGTATCAGTTTAAGGGGCATGCCAGAGGACCTAGAATACCCAACTGCATAATGAGGCAAACAAATATTTCACAAAATAACGGTATTCAATACTTTTTTCCAGTGTCACAGGAATATAAAAAGATTCCTGAATTTCTGAAAGTACTGACCTTTAGTACACAAGCAACATCAACTTATTTTAAAATTCCAGTCTCTAGAATGTAGAGCTTTCTCAAACGTATCACATATTTACCTGTCAAATTAAAGAGAATGAGCTAAAGATAAACTTTTTGATGGCTTAGGGTTATAATAAGGAATATCACAATTATATTTTAACGGATTATCAAGATTTTTACAGTTGTTAGAAGGTACATCAGTGGTCTCAACAGGGGTCGATTTCACCCCCCAGGGGAACTCTGGCAAAATCTGGAGACAATTTTGTTTTTCACAACTGTGGGGAGAAACAGGAAGAGGAGAAGATGCAACTGGCCTCTAGTGGATAAAAGCCAAGATGGCTGCTAAACATCCTAAAATGCACAAGACAACTCCTCCCCCACCTGCAGCCCTACCCACATCCTCCCCACAAAAAGTCAACAGGCCCCGGGCCCCTGGATGGCTCACTTGGTTAAGCGACTGCCTTCGGCTCAGGTTATGATCCCGGAGTCCTTGGATCGAGTCCCACATCGGGCTCCCGGCTCAGTAGCCTGCTTCTCCCTCTAACCCTATCCCCTCTCATGCTGTTTCTCTCTCTCTCTCTCAAATAAATAAATAAATAAATAAATAAAAAATAAAAAGTCAACAGGCTGAGAATAAGAAACCCTGCATTACACTAAATAGGATCAATTTATTATGAACCCAGTACTTTCTATCTTTGGCTTTGTTTTGCTTTTTTTTTTTTCCTTTTGTCTCTTCCCCTATGAGGGCTTCAGAATGGCCCTTCATTTTTCTGATTTGCTATATGATTCTGCTGTGGGCTCAGCAAACATTTTTTTCAAGCTTATTACAACTATATAGTCTACGAAAGAAGGAATCAGAACTATCTTATGAGTAAAACTTGGGAGCTCAGAGGGATAGATTAATTAAATAATTTTAAATTTTCTAAGCTTATTTTTGGTTCAGATCTGTTCTAGTTACTAGAAATCACCAGACTTCAAATGTGTGAAGTACTGCTGTGGTTTATTCAAAACTAAAGAACTAACAAATGAAAAACACGTAAAACAAAGTAACAGAAACCCTGTATTTGTACTCTACTAATACAAGATTGATAATGTCTTCGAGAAAGCTGAGCTAAAATGTACCTTCTAACTGGAGTGATAGAATTATTGTAGCCAAATGAATCTCACAAACAAGACCTCAAAGTGAAGGGCACAATGTTTATCTTTTTAAGAGAGTACCTTTTTAATACATGTTTAATATTTTATGTTTAATTATAATGTGAGATTTAGGTGGATACTTTTACATACACATAATTTTCATCTAGATTTAAGTTTCCGTAGTCACATTTAGCTATGTTAGGTATTCGAGAGTAATAAATATCTTATAAGATTACTTATACACAAGACTTTCCTTTAATTAGTCAAAAATCATACAATTATAACAATAGATGACTTTGCATGATCCACTCCAGGGATGATAAAGAAGCAACTGTAATCAGATGATAGGATTTGTACTCTTCTCATACTCTGCTAATCTACATACCTAGCACTAAGGAGCATTGCTTGGTACTCTAACCCAAAATATTAATCAATCAGACTACACATAAAATTCATTACCTTAATGATAAAAGAGTTACCATCTGTAAATTTGAGAAATTGTGATGATGAAATTTAGAATTTTTCATAGGAAAATCTCTGAAACTCTAGATAGTTGCAGGCTACCAGGGAAGAAACTGGGCCAGGGGCACAAAAGGCTCAAGCTTTGATTCACTGCAGCTGCTACCACCTCAGCAAGCCTTTGCCTGATTTATGTACACAGGGCTATTTGGTTATAGTTTCCTTATCTTGTAATTAGAAGGACCTGAAAGGCAGTAGTGGAAACCAAGGGAGGGATATAATCAAGAGGCAAAGTTGAATAAGTTTGCAAAGCACTTGATTGGCAATAAGAGACATTTACCAGACACCATTTCTTGTTTGGAAGTTTTCAGCTTTTACCCATAAGGACTCTAGCCTGTATTTTTGTAATTATTCAGGTGGAGTGCCATAAGGGCATTGAAGCAGGTGAAAGTAATAAACACATTGGGGAGTTCAGTGAAAGGTCAAACTCTGCCAAAAAAAAAAAAAAAAAAAGGTCAGTATCTACAGCTCAGAAAAGTAATGCAGATCTGGAATGCTCAGGGCATCCTCTAGAAGCTTCAAACAGGGCATCACTTGGGAAAAGGATCAGGAACTTTGCCAAAGTCTCTTGATCATTAGAGGTTCAAATGTCTATTGGAAAATGAGATGGTTGCCAAGAAATTGTTTATTTTTTGCAGAAATTGGTGCAATAACTTCTGAGTATAATTCCTGGTAGCGTACCTGTGTTCTGAATTTAGCATTTTATTGGGTCTGAACAAATATTTTATTTTCAGGCCTCAACTGGAAGTCAAGGTCACTGAATGACTTCAGTGGTAACACAGTCAGGTAGAGGGGGTTCCCCAGAGTTCCCCAGAGCTGTTCTGGGGCCTGCCTATCCAAGATTTGGGACACTATGATACTCCCATATTCTATAATTTTTTTAAAAAACTAGCTACGTTACTACAATATGAAACCAAATGAATTTTAATTAATTCAACCTTAATTGGTCGATACCAAAGTCATCAATAAAGCAAGTTTAATTCATATATGTAGAACAGTGGATACTAATAATAAACATCTTGATAATTAGGAATCCAGATTTATTTTGTAATTTCCTTCAAATTAACTTAAAATTTAAGTAATTCAAATTCCAAGTCTTTCTTAGATTTTTTTATATGCAAACTAACAATTAAGAAAAAAGTAACAATTACTAAATATTCAAAATAGAGATGCACTTTATGAAGAATATATTTAATATCTCATTTAATTATCTAGTTCATATGTAAAAATCTTGTTTACAAAGCTAGCCTACAAAAGTCAATGTGGGTTACCTTTGCCTGATATTTCCAATGAATTCTCTGCTGCATCAAGCAGGAATGAAATTATCTAGTAAGTTATAAATACAGTTAACGTGAAATTATGTTTTAAGTAAATTCAAAATTTTTCCTATTTCATTTAAAGAATTGCTTCAGTTTCCATGACACCAACACATGATTTTTTGGGACAACATTAAGTCACTGGAAGAAGGGATTGAGATGAGTACCCTTTAAGAGTAAAATAGTACACCCATCCCTCCCAAAATAGATAGTAGAAGGGCAGGGAGGCAGGAAGAAGAGATGAAACAAAAAGGAAATGGAAGGCAGATATAAAAGATGCATCTACAGGGAGCTAAGCTCTGTGTTAGGAACTTTATGAGGTAGTCTTACTGCCATGAGATGACTTTTTATGCCACACAAACCCCAGTCCCCGAACTCCAAATTTCTACCTTCCTCTTTGTCCTCTTAGAGCCTACATATTTTTTACATCATCCAAATCCTGAACCCAGCCTTAGACACAACAGAAACCTAATTCGCATCTGTACACGCCATATTGAAGTGTGCTCGAAAGCAGGACTTCTGCCCATCTCTAACATTCCATGTCAGAATAGAAAGGCTTAATCACATACAGACTGCCTCTCTCCATTGTTGTTTTATTTCCCAATTGTTCATTAGCATGTGGGCCACAGGAGCGAACAAAGGTTTGACAAATGAATAGATCTATTATTTATAAGCATCTACTTATATATTAACTACAATAGAAATACCAAATTTTGGTCAGGGTGAGAGAAAAAGGTAACAACCTTCAGAATCCCAATAATATCATTATTCAATATTGCATTACAATTGCTGTTCAGAAGAGGTTCTGAGTGGAATAAACATGTAAAGTGAATTACTGCACTCCACTGAAAGAGAGAACCCTACCACATAATAACTGTAGTAATTGATTAAACTACTTATAAATGCTTAGAGTATGGCTGCTTCGGCAACAGCTCACTTAAAGAAAAAAGACATAGTTTTCAAATTCGGTGCTAAATTTTCTTAGAGATGATAAGGCATCAAGTAGAACCTAATGATATGAAAATACCAAATTTCATCTTTGGCAAAAGATTTAACGTTTCACATTGTTGCCCCAAACGGCATATTCTGATTTTTTTTTTTTTTTCCAGACTTAACCTTGGCCTGGTGTGCCTCATTTTTATAGGACTTCTGAAACTAGAAATCGCCAGCATGGGGAGAGACCATTAAAGGCAGAGGTGTCTCCTATAAGCACAACATGTGACCAGGTAATATTGTCTGGATTAGCAGCTTTACAACCTAACTAAGCCCTGGAGCTACAATTATCTGGTTGCATTAAACTGAAATCACCTGAAAAACTTCACACTGAACAAACCCTTGGAAATGTCTAATCTGCCAGTTTACACTCAGAAGAGAAAGTGGAATGCAGTGGTTAAAGACAAGAAAACAAACTTTTCGATTAGGAAGTCTCACCTTAGAGCCAGGATATGGTTCTAAATGTCTGAAGACATTTCTGCAATTTATTTTCATGTGATCTTTTAAACTTCTATTTAAAAAGGAGATTTAACCTGACCATTCCCTTTCAAGCCGATGTCCCAAGTATATATGCTTGATGAGGGTATAGAAGACATAAGGAATAAAACTGCATTGCCACACAGGGAATACGTAGCTCCAGATATGAGGCCTTATGCTAATTTTAGCAAAATGTATGTATCTTTTTATATACATAAAGTTATGGCACTATATAAAGAGATCCTTAAATGTGACATATACTGAAATCCTATTTACTGCCTGACTATCCATTTTAAAATATAAAAACTCCAAGTAGTGGTTGTATTCATATTAAACTACCTCAAAAGTTCTTTTTAGTTTATCTAAAGTGTTTTCTTTTTCTTCAATTTGTAAGATATAGCTAAGTCATAAGCCTGAAATTAAAATTCTGATTTTAGTGCAAGGCTACAGGTATTTAATGGCAGATCAAAGAAGCTGATGTTAGAGGCGCCTGGGTGGCTCAGTCGTTGGGCGTCTGCCTTCGGCTCGGGTCATGATCCCGGGGTCCTGGGATCGAGCCCCACATCGGCTCCCTGCTTCTCCCTCTCCCGCTCCCCCTGCTTGTGTTCCCTCTCTCGCTGTGTCTCTCTCTGTCAAATAAATAAAATCTTAAAAAAAAAAAAAAAAGAAGCTGATGTTAGGCTCTAAATTGGGGGTCTCACTACTGTGCCTGCTATAACACCTCACTTACCACTGTTGGCTTCCTGTTCTTCATTTGTCAATATCGATGCAAAAATTCATCGTGTTAGGTTGCAACCTATTCTAAAAGACTGCATTTTCCAAAAGAACAACCAGTTTTCTGCACGAAGATGCAATGTATGGCAATTCCACTATGCTGTATCTCAAAGTCAAATGCCAAGATTTCCAAATGATAAAATTAAATTCTTAAACATGTACAATTATTCAAATTCCTTATCTTGCACATTACTGTTTTATTGGCCAAATTCCTACTTAGGTAGTAGTTTAGCTACCCTTTCCCCCCTCCAATGAAATCAGTAGCAAAACAAATTTCACTTTACATCCCAAAGTAATGTCTAACAAGACTGGCAAGACTGGCAGCTGCATTTCACTCCAGAACATCTACCCTTGGTGGCAAGTAGAGGAGATTCACATGTAAAACAATGCAGTTCAACCAAGCAGTTGTTACTATTGAACAACATCTGTGATGACTGTGTTGCTTTTCATATTCATTCTACTTTTCCATGAAAATTAATATGCAATGTAAATTTTCAACTTGAGATACTTATTACTGTATGGATTTTTCTCAATGGCACAATTTTAAAAACAATGCATAATTCAAGTATTCACTGAGAATAGATTATTAAATCTCTTTTCTACGGCTAAAGTTTCAGTGAAGTGTAATGGTTTATGTGTGGTGCCATGAAATAGGAAGATTGATTAGATGTACTCTGAATTCCCTCCCTCATTTTTTTTTTTTTTTTACAAAGAATTCCTAAGCATGCCTGGACGTCATTGTAAAGAAGTTAAGGTTCATAGTTAAGCTTTCCCTTATTTATAACTAAGCCATATTATTTTGCAATTAAAAATAAAGTATAATACCAGGGTATACCAATACAACTAAAACAACAAGATATTCTCTTACTAGTCAAATAAACGTAGATTTGGGCACAACTTAAAACAACTTCAATATAGATAACTAGACTTTAAATACATGAGTGGTTTTGCCTGATTTCACCACAAAACACTCTTTGTTCCTATGTTATGACTTAAAATTTCTTTCAATGAAAATTTAAGACACAGAACACTTTTTCAAAATAAGAACAAAGTTCAAGACAATTAAAAACAATCCTTCGCTCTGTTACTGGCCACAATTATGGCAGGAGGGTCTCATAAATCACAACTAAGGTTCACATCCAGAGATGATCTAAAATGAAACTCAAAGAAAAATAAAAGCCATCCTCTGTTTTTACTACTGCTGCACAAGGTGTGCCCTGAGGATCAAAGCTTCACTCATAGTCCACAGCATTCATATGACTGAGGTACCTCTGGAGAAGACATTGCAAAAAATTTACTTCGCTTTCAGTCTCCATGGAATATTCAAGCTAATTAGGCTGCCATTCAGAAACTGTGCAGTTAAGATCTACAGCATGGAGGTCTGGCAAACAGCAAGGTTACATTTGTGGGACATCAATATTCTTGATTTCCCTTCAACTTATGTTTCTAAAATACAGTAAGTACTGGATGATTCATGAAAATTAACCAGCTACTAACATTTCTGGCTGTTATTAAAGCCATTGGAAATAAAGTAAGTTTTCTTACTACATACAGTTTTAATTTTTTAATGAATTTAGGCACTTGGAAGGAGAAGAAAATAATATTAAGAAGACCAGAAGAATTTGTTAAAATCATCTATCACTATCCAGCTCCATAAACCAAAATACTCCATTATTGTCAAGAATGCAAATTTTTCTTTGGGCCAGTCAATTGACTAGCAAATGTTACTTTGTCTATTGTGTAAAGTTTGAAAAGAAGCTCAAAGATTTGCACAGAAAAAATAAATGTCATAAAGATGGGAAGAGTATTAATAAAATTTGAAAACCTTAAACTGAACTAATTGATTTAGAGCTATATATATTGGTTAGAAGCTATTTTCTGATAGAGGAGTGGAGAAAAATGTTTAACCTGGTTATGGCTATAAATACTGCATCTCTTCTAAATTAAATCAATTTTCTTGATGAAACTAATTTCTTGCCTGAAAGGTATTAAAATAATTTCATTATAAAGAAGGTTTTGCTACAGTTCTGCACATTCCTCCACTGAAGCAAACAGTTCAATGCATGTGTCATGATATGCAAACTGTTTTTACAAAAAATGAAGGCATTTGAAAACACTGGATGATGTGAAATAGACAGAGTTCGGGAAAGACCCATTTTCAACTTTCTAGATCAACTTGATCTCTATTCCCACTGAACTATACAAATCCAGTTTGTTTCCTCTCCTACACCATCCTATTCTATTGCAAACATATACCTATAGTAATAACCAAAGCACTGAAAATTAAAACTGCAATGAGATATCACTTTTCTATCCAACTGATACAATTTTAAAAGAAGATGATACCCAGTGGTAATAGCTGGGGAGAAAACAAATCCTCATATATATTTAGTGAGAGTGTAAATTTATACACTTTTGAATGGCAATTTGGCAATATGTGTGGAAATTCTAAATGTGCATGATTTTCAGCCCAGCAATCCCACTTCTAGTAATTTATCCTATCTAAATAATCACTTACATGTGCAAAGATACATGCATAAAAATACTAATTTGTAGCATCATTTGCTAAAGTAAATAATGGAAAACAGCCCTAATGTCCATCAACAGGGAATTAAGATTATGACACCATTTTAAGGGAGGGAAAAAAGGTGACTTTATATATAGCAAGAGGATATAAAACAAAACATTAATGTCATTATCTCTGGGAAAAGGCGATTGTGGAGGCTTTTGCTTTCTCCTTTACAATTCTATTACTTTGAATATGTTTTACAAGTTTTTTTCTTTTGTAATCAGAAAAAAGCAACAAAAATGAAGAAAATATATACGTATAGCCCTGTGAACTTGGAACTCTAAATCATTTACTTTCGTACCATAAAACATATATTATTTAAACACATGATTTACTAGAGACATGTTTAAAGGTTTTAACAACCAAAGCTATATTTCTTTATTTCCAGCTTATAAATAATCTCTAATATTTCCTTTGCTTCATAGAATTTATAATGTTTTCTATGTAAAATGTATTTTTTTCTGAATATTATGAATACATAAAAATATTCTAATTTAAGGTAATAACAGTAATTTCTATCTTGTATTTAACTATAACCAAAACATTAAAAGTAGGGAATGCTCAATAGTACACTATTTATTAATTCAAAGAGAAAAAAAACCACCAAAACTGCTATTACAAATATGAACTAAACTATTTTAACTTGTCCTATATTTATAAATTTAACTTTTTATTTACTATGAATGATCCTTTTCATACAACCACTCCATGTAACAAGCATTACTCTTTATGTATTGTTTGGATATATTATTTAAATAAAGTCATTCTAAAAACCCTAAGTTGCCTCATAGAATAGCAGTGTTATAGAATGATTTAACTGACTAACCACTTACCAAAAGAAATCAGGATTTTTCATTAGCTATGTATAATTATTACTGTAACTGTATATACTGAAAGTCCCTTAACACAACCCCAGACAGGTCCCAGTATTAAATTAATAATGGATTTTCTATCTTAACTATACTTGGAACTTCTACCTGACCAGAAATATTCTTAATGTTGAAATAGTCAAAAATAACAACCATGATTTTTTTCCCATTCATGATCTATGTATCTCTTCTATGATCGTTCTAGAGTTAATCTGAGCTCAAGTCATTTAATTTATCAGTTTGTAAACTGACCAAGGTGATTGCCTATTATGTTAGGAAGATTTAAAATGGGAATGTAGGCAAGTTGGCGTAAAAGATGGTGGTTTTATACCAATTGCTGTTTTCCATATTTGGAGGGTGAAGACGGGAAGTAAAAAGCTTTTCCACTTTGCCTATTGCATTGAATTTCTCTAACCTTGAGTCTGTGTGGTCTGCCATGTAATTTAGAGTAGATCTGGCTGGAAGACCTTAAGCCAAGTCCGGGAGTGACTTGCTACACCGTAAATAAAGATGGCTTCCCATGGGTTGGTCTGAGACATGGTGGGTAGTAATAGAATCTAGAGATGCACAGAAAACAAATGGAGACAGCTTTGTATTCTGCTGGCTTCCTCTGACTTTATACTCCCACTGGGCTTTCCTCAGCCCCACCTATCACTGTACTCCCTCTTGTCATTCCAGGGCCTAGTCACAAGCTGCACAAGTTCCAGTGCCTGGAATATTCTTCTCCCCCTTCTTCACATAGACAGGGTAGAAGAGAAAGGTTAAACATTTGGACACTGGAACAGATCTCTAGGTTACAATTTTCCCAGTGCTGATTTTCCCTCTGCAAACTGGGATAAATAATAGTGCTCTCCTGTCAGGATATTTAGAAGGATGATAAATTGACACAGGTCAAACAACCATCACAGTGCCCAGGGCAGAGAAAAGGATCAAGAGAGTTGGCTATTACCATTACTATTATCATTTATATTCTCCATGTAGTTATGTCCAACTCATGTTGCAGGGAAGCCTTCTCCAAATATCCTGATTAGGTCAAATCCTCCTACCAGAAGGCTCATCAATGTTTACTATTCTTTTGTAGCATTCATCACAGTCACATTTTTACATTGCTTTGTGTAATATTTTAATAATACTAATATTTCTTATCACTACACTATGAGTTCCATGGGGGCTAAGAACATGATTCGTGTTTGGGGAGCATTTTGTTTGTGTTTGTTTTGACTTTTTCCTCAAAATCTAGCATGAGTATCTAGCACATAATAGGACTCCAATAAATATTAGCAAATGAGTTAGTGCATTAGTTAACGACTACAGAACCTAGGAAATAGAAAACAATTTTTAAAAAGAAAAAAACAGGGGCGCCTGAGTGTCACAGTCAGTTACACATCCAACTCTTGGTTTCGGCTCAGATTGTGATATCAGGGTTGTTGGGATTGAGCCCCGAGTCGGGCTCTGAGCTCAGTGGGAAGTCTGCTTAAGACTTTCTTTCCCTCTCCCCCTCCTCCTCCCCCTGCCTGCTTGCATGTGTGCTCTCTCTCTCTCTGAAATAAATAAATCAGTTTTAAAATATCTCTCTCTCAAATAAATAAATCTTTATAATAAATAAACAAACAAATAAATAAATAAATAGGAAAAAACAAAGGCAACGTGCTTAAGAAATTTAAAAACAAAGACAACTTGCCTGGGATTGAGCTGGAGAAGCTAATTCAACCTGCAGATCACTTGATCTTAGATTTTACTCTATGTCCTGGTCACCCTAACATAAATAGGTAGACAGGGTAACACACTTGGTCCATTAAAATTTGAGTTGGGACCTTAGCCAGCTTGGAGTTGTAGAGGAAAGACTATAAGAGTGTATGTACACACACAAACCTGTATATCATATGGCCCACATCTAGGATTCGTTTATGTGAAACTTGGCTAATTTTTAACAAGATTTAAAACCCAAACAGCAACAGTAACAATATTTGGCTAATTAAGCACAAAAATGAAAGAGACATAACACAGGTAAAATACAGAGCAGCTAAGGAAAAACATCTATGTGAATACTGAAGTCAAATTTAATAAATAAGGAGATAAATAAACAGTAAAGAAAATGGTTTTCAGTGACAGAGAAGGGAAAATACCCATTTTTTTATACTTTTGTATTAACCTGTAAACAATTCCATTCTACTTATCCAAAAGAGAAAATGGCTTCAAGGCAGAATTATATATGTAGCAAGTATTTGGTGTTTATCAGTTCATCTACTAAACACTAATATCACTGGATAGCATCAAATTACCATTTCAGATTTGGGCCAACTTGAGTCTTTGGCTGCCATGAAATCTATGCCTTCAACCCTACAAAACTGGTGTTTAAAAATTTGGTATTAGTCTTGTTGAGCCTTATATTCTAATACAATTTTCTCATAAAATCTCCACTTAGTTGCCATGCCACATTGACTATTAAAAATTGCTTATTTCAATTATTTGATATTATTTTTCTTGTTGGCTCCTCAAGTTATTTATAAACACTGATTTTTTTTAAAAAAAAGTGAAGTGAAGTATCTTATGACAGTCATATCAGTCATTCATTGTCAGTCATATAAAACTCAATGTCTCCAACTGAAAAAAAATAAGCTCAAGGAAATTAAAGTAATAATTTCATTCCAATGATTATCAACCTAGCATCATACCACCTGAGTGAAACTGCAAGAGACTAAGAGCCAAGAATACATTCTCATGTTATCAACTTCCTTTTTTTTAATTCTGAGATTTTGGCTCTTTTTGCCTCAGTTCCTCCATATTATAAACACTGACATGTTGGCAGCTAATCAAGTAATGATTGGAAAGTGCTTAAAGCTTAAATATTCTTGGAAGGGAAGTAGCATACAGGTGCAAAGTAAAAGAAATTTTTTTAAATGTTTCCCACAAATTGAGGAAAAAAAATCGTAAAATTCTCAGGCCATGTTTACAAAAGTATAAAGTGTTCCAACAGCACTATAATTGCAGGGAAATGGGCTTGCCTGAGGTTGATTCATCTCACTTATTTATTATTATATACCCCCAAATATTTCCAAAAAGCTTTGAGACAGCCTATAATGAAATACGAAGCAAAAAGTCTATAGGTAAATGATAAAGGGAGAGAGGATTTATGAAATAGCCATACCAAAAACCCAAGGGAAGCTTTAGCAACTGGTAATATAAAAATACAAGGTTTCTACCCATCAATTTCAGAGGAGAACTATGATGGCATATAAAGATTGCATTAAAAAATTAATAAACAAGAGCATGCCTGTTCCTCAAGAAATGAGAAATGGTACCAGCCTCAAGCAACAAGAGTGATTTATTTTTGAAGATGTCAAAGAAGGTGCAGTCATTTGTACAAAATATATATATATATATATATATACATACATATTAACTGAGTGTCCCCAATGCACCAGACACTGTGCCAGGAGGTAGAAACTCCAAGGGGAGAAAAAAGTCCTGGTCTTCTACTTAGAACTCACAGTTTAGGAAGGGAGATGAACATTAATCAACTAATCACAAAAATGTAATTCCAGACTAAGATAGTACTGGTGGAAAAGGACATAGTATGAGGATGGAAACAAGTAACCATATCTAGACTGCAGATTGAGGGATAGCTCCTTGAAGAAGTGACGCTCCAGTGAAATCTGTTTGATGATGAAGAGTTCACTCAGAAAAGGATAAGGTTGGTTAAAAAGCATTTGAGAGAGAGGGGAGTGTGTACTAAGGCCCAGGGTCAGGAGAGAGCTTGGGGCCCTTGTGGATCAGAAGAAAAGATCAGAGTGTTGAAGCACAGAGCATTCTAAGAATAAGGCGGGACAAGTTCTGTGGGAGCCAGAGAAGCTGAGCCTGTGGGAACATTAAGTCTTTACCCAAAAGCAACAAGGAACTCCTGATGGCAGTTCAAACAAACAAACAAACACTAAAGCCAGAGATATTTTCTACAAAACCATTTCTCATACTGTCTTTTAAAGTTTAGGGATGTGGGAGAAGTCTTTCTGGGATTTATGGTTCAAGACAAAGTTTTACTGAACTTGACAGAAAATAAATGTTTGAGAAGGAATTGTGTTAAACCTCCCTTTTCAAGGAAGGAGAAATAGCAAGAACAGAATTTTCTGGAAGCCCATTTTGGGGAACTTGAACCAAGGGCTTGTAGAATAGAGCCTGTATTTGGCATGTGGTGATTTTCCTTTGTAGAACAAATTCTTAAAGTGGCTCCCCCAAAAGCAGGCTCAGAGAGTCAGTGTTTCTGAGGTAAATACATTGTAGCCTTCAGGGAGCTAAGTACACAAAAATTGGAACCCACTGATTTGTGCTATTAGAGGGAAAAATAGGAAGTTCTTTCTCTTTCTTTTCTTTTCTTTTTTTTTCTTCTGCCTTGCTAGGCCCACATTCTCACCCTCTTTTCTTCATGGACATCTTTTGATTGTAGCTTCTTTGTTGTGTTCTCTCTGTCTCTCTCTCTGTGTCTCTCAATCTGTATAGCACATTTCTTTCAAACTTGATTGTCTGCTTATTTATGTTTTTCAGAATATTTTGTTCTATGTGAATATATGATAGTCACAATGGAAATGAAGATCTTTTTATTAAAATGGCTGAAGGAAAGTGGTGAAGGCTAAGAAATTGCATAATAGTGATCATTCATGAGGCTGGTTGTTAAAAACATGTCCCTTCAGTAGAAAAGATGCCGAAGAATGGCTTGCATGGCTGCATTGGTACATCATGCCTATGACATTGATCATCTCTCTGGGCTGACAATATTTGCCCCAAAGCAATAATTTCACACTTAGCCATCACATTACCCAGCACAGACTATTGCTTAGTAAATGGTTAGACTTGAATCAAATGTTTTCTCTGTAATGGGGAGGGGACAGTGAATACAAAGAGGTCTTTCACAGGCTTGTACTTGCCCTAAAAACCAAATGCCCTCCCCCTTGAATGTTGCACTGTGCAACCCCTAGTTTCAGCCTTTGATTTGTAAGGTTGATAAGGATTTCCCCATTCATTAAGAGTCAATATTGACAGGCAAGATTTATCTTATATATCTACAGAGAAATGGGGTCAAAACAGAAATACAGGTATGTAAGTGCTGTATAACATAAGCCCCTGTTTAAAAAAAAAAAAAATCATACCTGTTTTAGACCTTTTCAGGAACAGGTTTCAGTGTTGTTTCTTTTTTTTTTTTTAATCTTACATCTAATCAGACAGCAGCCTGTAACTTTTCTCATCATTACATATGGCCTATTGACAGTTGACAACAACTTTACTCATCATTACATATGGCCATTTACAGTTGACAGCTGTCAACCAGGCAAGTTCGCATACGTTGCTTCACAATCACATGGCATCGCAAAAAGTGGGGTGAGAACCCAGGCCAACATGCCACTGATCAGCCTCGGATGCACCACTGCAGCTGGAAACCGCCTCACTGAAATAAAGCAGATCCCACACTTGTACACTTCACCTCCTTCTCTCACCACTAAAAACTACCACCACATTCAAATTAAATGGTCTTTTATTTCACTTAGTTCTCATAGAGCACTTTTGTTCTGCTACTTACTTCTGATACTGTGCTTTTCTGCCCTTTCTATTCAAGTTGATTTCCTACAGGAAAAAAAAAAGGGAGGGGGAAATGGTACTGTGGTATTTAGACCACAAGGAAATCCTGCTCCTTAAGATAGAGAAGTAGGTATATCTCCACTTTAAGCCTGACCACGCACCACCTTTAAATTCAGTGAATGAGAGACCATAGGAATTAGGAAACAATAGTTATATCACAAAGACCTAAGTCTTCAGAAATCTATCTAAAATGCCTATTTTCAAAGTCACTTCTAGTTTGAAGTACAGTAGAATAAAGTTTCTGCCAGTACCAAGAACTGAAAGTTGCAAGTCTGCGATGGTCGAGTTTTGTTCTCCCGTGTGTGTGTGTGTGTGTGTGTGTGTGCAAGCACGCACGTGTGTGCATGCGCAAATGAATGCACGAGGTAGCATCCTCCCCAGTGTCATTTACTCACCTACCACATTTTGTATCATTATTGCAGTATTTACGCCTACCTATTCCAAGCAGGTCTTATGAAAGGGATTTTAGCCAAGACACAAATCACTTGCCATTAGTGATTTCTAACCTTTATTACCCCAGCAAGAGATAGAGAACTTTTGAGACACAGCCTAAACATGTCAAAAGGTTGGTTTTCCTTAATACCAGCAGGAGTAGAAAATGACACTGCAGTTGTCCTTGGAACAGAGAAGCTGACAGATTTGCTGAAAGGTTCAGCCATTGTAGGATTTTGTTAAAAACCTAAAGGCAGCAACATTTCTCTTTGAAGTTCTGAAACATCTTGGAATTCAAAAAGCTCAACAAAGAATAATATGGACAATTGAGTTTTTTAAAACTCCATTTTAATTTAGCTTTTAAAATATTATGCCTAGTCATTTAGGGTGTCAACTCATTCAAAGGTACAAAGTAAGTTCATTAAGAATTATCATCGAAGGTACCCAAATAGATTTCCAATTCAAAGGATGTATGCCAAGGTCTAATACGTTTAATTTAAATGCCTTACCTTTCCCCTGGGCATTTCCAACAATTCTAATTGAAAGGCATTTAAGAGAGGGAGGCCCACAGTTCTGAGTATTGGACACGGGCTCGCATACTGACGGCCTTTTCCATTCAGAATGTGAAATATCAGATTCCAGATCACTTGTCCTTTATAATTCCTATAATCTTTTCTAGTTAAAATTAATATCTGAGTATTACAGTAAAAACCAACATGCAAGACTAAATCTCCTGGATGTTGGCAGCCATATTATTCTGTATTGGAATACTCAAAAGAGAACTGTAGAGTGTCTGGGTAGCAGCAACAGGCTGAGTGAGTCAGCTGAGACTAACACAGAAACTTACTTCTACAAGATTTATGTAATTAAACACACTGTACTTCTTTCAACATAAATAGCAGGTCTCAATTATTATTCCTATAAACCTGATATTCAGGAAATTAACTTGGTTCATTCTTATCCTGATTCTTTATGTGGCTGATAAATTTTGAATGTTTGTCTGATTAACTGCCCAAAAGCATGCTAATGTTGAACAACAGTAGTCTCAAAATACATGTCAAAGATATGACTTAGAATGTCAGGAAGTTCTTCTATTCCCTCATTCAATATTTAGATGCCCTCCTTGAATTCCAAAAAAAAAAAAGTACTTTCCACATTTAATAAAATATCATAGAATAGCTATCACTTACTGCTTTGTCTCTTTGGTCTGACAATCTACGTTATACGCTAAATCTAAATTTGATTGAAAGTTCCAGGCTTCTTTAAGGAGACAGCACAGTCTTACTGAACTGGGATGGTCAGATATTCAAAAAGGGAATTAACAAGGCATATATTCTATCATATCACAAACCCAATTATTGAAAGAAGTACTGCTAAAAAAAGTGTGATTTTTTTAATTTGCCAATTTAAATTTAGTATTTGTTTTTCATTCTACAAATCTCATTCATTTTTGCCTTTGTCAACATTACAAAATGGACACATCTCAACAGTAAGGAAAGGAGGTAAAGAAAAGAAAATATCGCCTATACACTCATATAAAAATGAACACATTCCCTGGAAAATAGACTCATTTTTCTCATTCCATAGATGAGAAAAAAAAATGGCTATAACAAACATTTCAATTGTATCGGCTCTATGGAAAATTAGGAAGACAATGAAACAAGTTCATTTCCTCAATGCCAGGCTTATAAGAATAATAGCAAAGACCTATGATATCCTCCCTCTAGTATCTATGCCAAAAACAGTTCCTGTTACAATTTGCCACACTTGCCTTAGTTTTTACATACAGAATGTGTTTGGTTTCACAGGTAATTGGTAGCCTTGAGCACACGTAACTTACAATCACTGAATGAAAAGATTTGCTTTGGTGAATTAAAATGGAACAATTTCTCCAAAATAAAGGGAAAAGGGCAAAAAAAAAAGTTAAGGGGATTAATAGGCAAGTGTTTCATCTATTTTTGCATTTAATTTGATGTTATGAAAGCTTTAGGCATCTAAAAATATACCCCTTTTATTCTTGTAAGTCTGTAAGATTTGGCTTTTGGAACAGAAACAGTTTAGGTGGGGAGAGAATTGTTGAATTCTGTATCTATGTTTAAAAAAAAGGGGGGGGGGGTTGACCATAACCCGAGGCCCTAGCTCCTGCAGAGTGCCTGTTGTTATGAAAGCAAGGTGCTCCACACGATCTAATCATAGCACTAAACCTTGTTACAAGCCCTTTTACAGCTCCAATATCTGGGTTACATGGAAACACGCTGGAGAGCCTCCTTGTACTATGAAATAAATGTCATTCTGACTGGCATCCTCTCTTCCAGCAAGTAATTTCCCTCCACTGATAAATCGATACAGCAAAAACAAATGAGAGCACACAATGGGCACAGTGAGGATTACATTTTTATTCATTTCAGAGCCCCTGCAGCCAAGTTTTTTAAGTACAATAGCAGAAAATGATGCACTTGTGCTAGGAAACAAGAGATACGTAGAGACATTGAGATAAGAAAAGAAAGACAAAAAGGAAGAAAGGAAAGAAATAAGAACAAAGAGAAAGCCAAGAGACAGGAGCCAAATGTGTCCCTATCAAGCAGTTCAGACACAAACTTCTGTTTGAGAGTAAGATCATTATTTGAATTCTTGTCCAGCTCCTCATAGATATGATCAGAGAAACACATGTACATCTTCTCTTTTACTTCCTTATTGCAGATAATTTGAAAAGGATCTAAAATCTTACTTTTCTTTGATTGATTAATTATTGATATCAACATAGGAGCCACACATGACAACTTATCTACAAAACCCACAACTAGAAATCGTAGAAAAGACACAATTGATCTTTATTCATCTCCGGAAGTCCCCTCAAGTCATTTATGTTTTTCATCATCTTTAAGGCAAAGATGGAAAGGGCAAAACAAAAGAGAAGCAAGAACACAGTGACTATTCACAAGAGGGATGAAAAATTCCCATGCAGATATTTTTTAAGATTGATTTTATTAAGTCCCAAAATAATTGAATGGGTTTTATGTAAAAGGAATATGGTGCACATTTTAAGGTGAAAATTTTAAGACATTTTGTCTTTGGAGGGGAAAATAGAAAAGACTATTTCATAAAAGCTTGAAAACCCCAAATTTCCTGTGAAGAAATAGTATTATATTTTCTGTTATTTACTGTGGCATTCAACTCTTCCGAAGGCACTGGAACTAACAATGAGAGAATTATAAAGTCTTAATAAGGCTTTATAGATGATACGCTATTGTACTATTCAAACTAAAAATTTGGGGGCAAGTTACTCAACTAGCTGTGCCTTCATTTTTAAATCTATAAAAACGGATGCTGGTAATTGTAACTATCTCAGGGTTTTTGAGAGAATTAAGTTAGTATAAGTAAAGTGTTTAGAACACTTCCTGACTCAGAGTAAGTGTGCTCTTCGTCAGCGTCATCACCCATTGCTTCCCAAGCTACAGTTAGTTATTTGGGTCCTGTCAACAATTTCTGTTTTGCCTACAGGGTAACAATGTAGTCACACAATATAATCTTGATGTCATGGCACAATACTGAACTCGATGGACTAAGGGTCTCACCTGGCCACAGTTTTTAAATATTCTTAACTCTTGTGCAATATCTCAGAGTCAATACATTCCTTTGGAAGAGCAAGTTAGAAAATGCATCACTATATCCAATCCATAAGTATTCTTTTAATTTTCTCTTTAACTACTAAAGTCTAGAAAACAGTGTGTATGTTTTTCCTCATGACCTGCGCCAAAATCAACAGTTGGATGCTTAGCAGGCTGAGCCACCCAGGTGACCCTCCAATGATAATTCTAAGTTGGTGTTCAATATATTATATTCTTAATGCTATTTATGACCTTTCTCCTTTGGGCTTTAATTTGATTGTTCTTCATAGTTGTGTTTGGATTAGTATATGTTTATAACTCCTTAGTAATTCATTACTATATGCCATTGGTTCATCCATTTTACTTCTTAATACATCAAAAACTAATGAGGTACTGTATGGTGACTAACATACAATAATAAAAAAAAAGAAGAACTAAGAAATAGAGGAACAGCTCATACTGGTTCTTCATCTGTACTACAGACTTTGATAATGAATGAAAAGAAACAAGAAAATAACGCAAGGCATAAGGACCCAATAATGGGTCCTCCTGACCTCTGTCATTCTTTCTCTCTCATATCATCAATAAACAAGAGTGGATTAAGCCTAAATCAGTGTCTCTTGTTTTTTTTTTATTATTATTATCATCTTCCCTAATGAATATTTTTATAAATTTGTCCCTAATAGCCCACCCCATGAAAATTTAATACACCAGATATATTGTATATGTATATCATGTATGTATCTATAGTTTTTTATAAGAAGGATAAGCCTTTTTTCCTCTCAAGACTAATTTTTACCCCTTTATGGCAACATTACCTTTTGAGAATGCATGGGATAATTCTTGACAGGAAAACAAATAGCTTTCCACTTAGCACATTGGGTCCAACTTAACTAGAGAAGATAGGCTGGAATTCAGTTATAGTTATGTGTTTGTGTTTTGTTTTATTTTTAGCAAATCTTAAAGGACTAATCCATGGCTTTATAATTTATCTTACCCTAAATCCAAAACTGTACTTTGAGGGTGGAAGATATAGAGTAGTTTGTAAAAGATGCCCAAGAAGCTACAAAGCAGTTTAAGGACAAGAAGTAAGGGGGGGGGGGAGGATGAAGAGTAAAGTGGAATTGTTTCCAATTAAAGCAGCTAGTGAATTAGGTAGGTGGAATGTAATTATCTACATTGGAGTTTGGCCAGGCTTCTGGGCTCTTTTGAGGAAAAGAGAAAGAAAGGAAAGAAGAAAGAAAGGAAAGAAGAAAGAAAGGAAAGAAGAAAGAAAGAAAGAAAGAAAGAAAGAAAGAAAGAAAGAAAGAAAGAAAGAAAGAAAGAAAGAAAGAAAGAAAGAAAAGAAGAAAGAAAGAAAGAAAGAAAGAGAGAGAGAGAGAGAGAGAAAGAAAGAGAGAAAGAAAGAAAGAAAGAGAGAAAGAGAAAGAAGAAAGAGAGAAAGAAAGAAAGAGAGAGAGAAAGAAAGAAAGAAAGAAAGAAAGAAAGAGAGAAAGAAAGAAAGAAAGAGAGAGAGAAAGAGAGAAAGAAAGAAAGAAAGAAAGAGAGAGAGAGAGAGAGAAAGAAAGAAAGAAAGAAAGAAAGAAAGAGAGAGAGAGAGAGAAAGGAAGGAAGGAAGGAAGGAAGGGAGAGAGAGAGAAAGAAAGAAAGAAAGAAAGAAAGAAAGAAAGAAAGAAAGAAAGAAAGAAAGAAAGAAAAAGCTCTGTGATCTTTAATGAATAGAGAGGTAGGTCCAAGTTGAACATCTCATCCAAAAAAAAATGGAATAAGATTTCTAAGTCCTTCTTTCTCGGAACAGAAGTAGCATTCTCCTTTAATGAATTTGAAACCAAGTCTAAGTCCCTCACTTCCATTTGAAATAATCATTTCATAAAGCAATAACCTTTGGAAATGGGAGCGTTGGAGAAGACAATAAAATAGCTCCAGCAATCAATGAAAGAAGAAGCGCAATGTACAGCTCGTAAGAGTCAAATCTGCAGCATTTTGAAATATAAGTTTTTAAGTCACACCAACACAGATCTAAAAACTGAACAAGTCACTTTAGGTTTCTCGGTTACCTGAAGAAGTAATTCATAAAATAGGTTAGTTTTGCTCAAACTGTATGGACCCTTCCCCAATGACTGGGCCGCCAAGGCAGTGTAATGAAAACTGATAACTTTGCCAACTCAGGAAGCTCGAGACGTGTGCCCAATAAATGTAAGCAGACATTATATCCTTCATAATCAGGGTAGAATGAAGATGTGAACTGAATAAATGCTTGAGAAAACTCATAGCTTCTATTAGATGCAAAGACTGAAGTGTTAGACACCTTCAAGCTCAGCTTTCATTTAATTTACTGCTTTCCTTCCTGTAGTCTGAAGGGAGTGAAAAATTCTTCTCTCTAATTTTTTCCCCTTTCATGACTTGACCACGAAGATGAAATTGGGGTACTTTAATTACCATTCAGAGCCAAAGGCTTGCCCTTTGATATGGAAATCCCACTTCTGTGACTGCCTTTTCCCGGCCCCTTCTCCTTCCAGTTGCCCAACAGAATTTTAAGTAGCTTTGTCACCAGCTGATAGTGAAAGCTAACTGTAGCTCTTTCCTGTTAAGTTCTAAGTTACACTATGTTTCTTTCACCAAATTGGAGGAGCTGAAAGCAAGAAAGGAGGGGGAGGGAGGGGGGAAAGAGATAGAGAGAGGGACTCAGGGAGGGAGAGAGAGAGAGGGGATATGAATGAGAATATGACCGACTCTATCCATTAGAGACGCTGAATTAGAGTTTCTACCCTGACAGCATGAAGTGTGGCCCATCCTGCACAAAGCCTCTCACTTTAAACACACACACACACAGAGCACAAACCGATGAGAGCTGCCATGTACAGTTACCCCGTTATTGTCATCTGCCTGCTGCATGACTCCAGGCTTTGCTATAATTATTAATTGCACTTGTCAACTGTCATTAATTCCTCTTTAGCATCCCTGTCTTCGAGTAATTAGACAGAACAGCCTCACTGAGCTCATTGTTTAGAGTCCCTTGAAAGAGCCCACTGGGCTTTCTGCAGAGAAAACCATCAGGAATACAATAGAGCACTTCTCAGTTAACCCTTTGGAAGTGTGAATGGAAGAGAAATCACTTTCACAGGTTTGGGTGGCCTGCTTTACTTTGTGGGTACGTAAAGTCACTGTCAGCTACCTCATACCTGGAACCAGATTTTAAATATGTCTTTCCTGCAGAGAAGAGGTATTTAAGTTAATTGAAATGTCAGAAAAAGTCTTTGGGAAAATAAAATTTCCAAATGAATGCCATCAAACTTTTTATCATTTTCTCATTTGATCTTACGCTTTCTATGTTGGAGAAGCTATGTTCTTCAGAAATAGTATTTCCCTACATTGATTATATGCCATTTACATTCTCTCTCTCTCTCTCTCTCTCTCTCTCTCTCTCTCTCTCTCTCTCT